>NW_027507758.1:650514569-650702069 GCF_037356315.1 Lithobates pipiens
TACTTTTTTTTTTTTTTCACAAAATTGTCATATTATCAGGTTATTTCTCACACACAGCATATGCATACCACAAATTACACCCCAAAACACATTCTGCTATTACTCCCGAGTATGGCGATACCACATGTGTGAGACTTTTACACAGTGTGGCCACATACAGAGGCCCAACATGCAGGGAGCGCCATCAGGTGTTCTGGAGCACCCAGGACAATTCTGACATTTCTCTCCTACATGTAAAAATCATCATTTATTTGCTAGAAAATTACATAGAACTCCAAAACATTATATATGTTTTTTTAGCAAACACCCTGGAGAATACAATGGTGGTCTTTGCAACTTTTTATCTCGCACGGTATTTGCGCAGTAATTTTTCGAATGCTTTTTTTTGGAAAAAAAAACAGTTTTGGGCTTAAAAAAAAAAAAAAACAGTAAAGTTAGCCCAATTTTTCCATAATGTGAAAGATGAAGTTACGCTGAGTAAATAGATACCCAATATGTCACTCTTCAAAATTGCACACGCTCGTGGAATGGCGCCAAACGTCGCTACTTAAAAATCCCCATAGGCGACAATTAAATTTTTTTTTTACTGGTTATATGTTTTGAGTTACAGAGGAGGTCTAGGGCTAGAATTATTGCTCTCGCTCTAACGTTCGCAGCGATACCTCACATGTGTGGTTTGAACACCGTTTTCATATGTGGGCGGGACTTACGTATGCGTTCGCTTCTGCATGCGAGCACATGGGGACAGGGGCGCTTTAAAAAAAAAACATTTTTTTTATTGTTCATTTTACTTTATTTATTTTAGTTTGACATTTTTTTTCCCCAAAAATAATTTTTTTGATCACTTTTATTCCTATTACAAGGAATGTAAACATCCCTTGTAATAGGAATATGGCATGACAGGTCCTCTTTACAGTGAGATGTGAAGCCTGAAAAAAAAAAAAAAAAGATTCTGTCTTTGATCGTATTAGCGATTCGATAGAAGCACCGGAGGGCGGCGGGAGGGGGGGGGGGGATGTCTATGGCTGGGTATTGCAGGGTATCACCGACTATGGCTGGGTATCTCAGAGTATGGCGTTGCAGAGTATTGCATTGCAGGGTATTGGCGGGTGTTGCAGAGCATTGCAGAGTGTTGCAGGGTATTGGCGGGTGTTGCAGAGCATTGCAGAGTGTTGCAGGGTATTGGCGGGTGTTGCAGAGCATTGCAGAGTGTTGCAGGGTATTGGCGGGTGTTGCAGGGTATTGCAGAGTGTTGCAGGGTATTGCAGAGTGTTGCAGGGTATTGCAAAGCGTTGCAGAGTGTTGCAGAGTATTGCAGAGTGTTGCAGGGTATTGCAGAGTGTTGCAGGGCATTGCGGAGTGTTGCAGGGCATTGCGGAGTGTTGCAGGGCGTTGCGGAGTGTTGCAGGGCGTTGCGGAGTGTTTGCAGGGCGTTGCGGAGTGTTGCAGGGCGTTGCGGAGTGTTGCAGGGCGTTGCGGAGTGTTGCAGGGCGTTGCGGGGTATTGCAAGGTGTTGCAGGGTATTGCAAGGTGTTGCAGAGTGTTGCAGGGTATTGCAGTGTTGCAGGGTATTGCGGAGTGTTGCAGGGTATTGCGGAGTGTTGCAGGGTATTGCGGAGTGTTGCAAGGTGTTGCGGAGTGTTGCAAGGTGTTGCGGAGTGTTGCAGGGTATTGCGGAGTGTTGCAGGGTATTGCGGAGTGTTGCAAGGTGTTGCGGAGTGTTGCAAGGTGTTGCGGAGCGTTGCAGGGTATTGCGGAGCGTTGCAGGGTATTGCGGAGCGTTGCAGGGTATTGCAGAGCGTTGCAGGGCAATGCAGAGTGTTGCAGGGTAATGCAGAGTGCTGCAGGGTAATGCAGAGTGCTGCAGGGTAATGCAGAGTGCTGCAGGGTAATGCAGAGTGCTGCAGGGTAATGCAGAGTGCTGCAGGGTAATGCAGAGTGTTGCAGGGTGATGCAGAGTAATGGGGGTATTGCAGAGTAATGGGGGTATTGCAGAATAATGCAGAGTGTTGCAGGGTATTGCAGAGTAATGCAGAGTAATGGCAGGGTATTGCAGAGTGTTGGCAGGGAATTGAGGGGTTAATTTTCGGTGCGCAGCGATGTGGGCACTGCAGATGCAGCCCACATCGCTGCTGACACCGATCTCTTCCCCCTCCGCTGTACCGATCGGTACAGAGAGGGGGAGGGAGGAACCGGCGTCATAACATGACGCCGGCTTGTTTACAAGTGATCACTCCGTCATTTGATGGAGCGATCACGTGGTAAACGGCCGCGATGAGCGGCCGTTTACCATGATTCGTGATGCGCCGGGTCCTGTGGACCCGGCGGTCACGGATGCTCTCGAGTGCGTGCCCCAGGGGGCGCGCGAGAGCAGAATTCTGGGAGGCCGTTAATTAACGGCCTCTCAGAGTTAAACAACCGCCCTGAAGCCGTTAATCGGCAATGGGCGGTTGTTAAGTGGTTAATGTAAGAGATTAGAGGATTTTTTTAGATCTTACAGGTATCACATTATATGTATTATATATATATATATATATATATATATATATATATATATGAAATTTATTGAAATATTTACAGTGCCTTGCGAAAGTATTCGGCCCCCTTGAACTTTTCAACCTTTTGCCACATTTCAGGCTTCAAACATAAAGATATAAAATTTTTATTTTTTGTGAAGAATCACCAACAAGTGGGACACAATTGTGAAGTGGAATGAAATCTGTTGGATTTTTTTAACTTTTTTAACTAATAAAAAAATGAAAAGTGGGGCGTGCAAAATGATTGGGCCCCCTTGCGTTAATACTTTGTAGAGCCACCTTTTGCTGCGATTACAGCTGCAAGTCGCTTGGGGTGTCTCTATCAGTTTTGCACATCGAGAGACTGAAATTCTTGCCCATTCTTCCTTGCAAAACAGCTGGAGCTCAGTGAGGTTGGATGGAGAGCGTTTGTGAACAGCAGTTTTCAGCTCTTTCCACAGATTCTCGATTGGATTCAGATCTGGACTTTGACTTGGCCATTCTAACACCTGGATACGTTTATTTGTGAACCATTCCTTTGTAGATTTTGCTGTATGTTTGGGATCATTGTCTTGTTGGAAGATAAATCTCCGTCCCAGTTTCAGGTCTTTTGCAGACTCCAACAGGTTTTCATCCAGAATGGTCCTGTATTTGGCTGCATCCATCTTCCCCTCAATTTTAACCATCTTCCCTGTCCCTGCTGAAGAAAAGCAGGCCCAAACCATGATGCTGCCACCACCATGTGTGACAGCGGGGATGGTGTGTTGAGGGTGATGAGCTGTGTTGCTTTTACGCCAAACATATCATTTTGCATTGTGGGCAAAAAGTTGGATTTTGGTTTCATCTGACCAGAGCACCTTCTTCCACATGTTTGGTGTGTCTCCCAGGTGGCTTGTGGCAAACTTTAGACGAGACTTTTTATGGATATCTTTGAGAAATGGCTTTCTTCTTGCCACTCTTCCATAAAGGCCAGATTTGTGCAGTGTATGACTGATTGTTGTCCTATGGACAGACTCTCCCACCTCAGCTGTAGTTCTCTGCAGTTCATCCAGAGTGATCATGGGCCTCTTGGCTGCATCTCTGATCAGTCTTCTCCTTGTCTGAGCTGAAAGTTTAGAGGGATGGCCAGGTCTTGGTAGATTTGCAGTGGTCTGATACTCCTTCCATTTCAAAATGATCGCTTGCACAGTGCTCCTTGGGATGTTTAAAGCTTGGGAAATCTTTTTGTATCCAAATCCGGCTTTAAACTTCTCCACAACAGTATTACGGACCTGCCTGGTGTGTTCCTTGGTCTTCATGATGCTCTCTGCGCTTTCAACAGAACCCTGAGACTATCACAGAGCAGGTGCATTTATACAGAGACTTGATTACACACAGGTGGATTCTATTTATCACCATCAGTCATTTAGGACAACATTGGATCATTCAGAGATCCTCACTGAACTTCTGGAGTGAGTTTGCTGCACTGAAAGTAAAGGGGCCGAATAATTTTGCACGCACCACTTTTCAGTTTTTTATTTGCTAAAAAAGTTTAAAATATCCAATAGATTTCGTTCCACTTCACAATTGTGTCCCACTTGTTGGTGATTCTTCACAAAAAATTAAAATTTTATATCTTTATGTTTGAAGCCTGAAATGTGGCAAAAGGTTGAAAAGTTCAAGGGGGCCGAATACTTTCTCAAGGCACTGTATATGTGATAGTGTATTATGAATTACCAGTATATGTTTCGGATATACAGCGGTACCTTGGATTACGAGCATAATCTGCTCCAGGAGAATGCTTGTAATCCAAAGGACTCTAGGGGGCCCCGGCCACTGGTGTTCCTACTCTCTTCTCTCTGTGGCAAGCAACTAAGTCTCGGCATCAGCAGGCAGCCGCTGCTTCATTCGCACATAGTGTCAGAGGGGCAGCGCCGGCGGAGGTCTGTGTCCTGACTCCCGAATGAATGAGAGCAAGCAAACATTTACTGATCACCACTGGTAGGCTGCATTAATGAGCACTGGTAGGCTGCATTGATGGGTGCTGGTGAGGCTGCATTGATGGGTGCTGGTAGGCTGCATTGATGGATGCTGGTGAGGCTGCATTGATGGATGCTGGTGAGGCTGCATTGATGGGCGCTGGTAGGCTGCTTTGATGAGCGCTAGTGAGGCTGCATTGATGGGTGCTGTTAGGCTGCATTGATGGGCACTGGTAGGTTGCATTGATGAGTGCTGGTAGGCTGCATTGATGGGCGCTGGTACGCTGCATTGATGGGTGCTGGTAGGCTGCATTGATGGGCGCTGGTAGGCTGCATTGATGGGCACTGGTAGGCTGCATTGATGGGCACTGTTAGGCTGCATTGATGAGTGCTGGTAGGCTGCATTGATGGGCGCTGGTAGGCTGCATTGATGAGTGCTGGTAGGCTGCATTGATGGGCACTGGTAGGCTGCATTGATGGATTCTGGTAGGCTGCAATGATGGGCGCTGGTAGGTTGCATTGATGGGCGCTGGTTGGCTGCATTGATGAGTGCTGGTGAGGCTGCATTGATGGGCACTGGTAGGCTGCGTTGATGGGCGCTGGTAGGCTGCATTGATGAGTGCTGGTGAGGCTGCATTGATGGGCGCTGGTTGGCTGCATTGATGAGTGCTGGTGAGGCTGCATTGATGGGCACTGGTAGGCTGCATTGATGAGCGCTTCATTAAAAAGGTGGGGTTTACATGGGCAGGGCAAAGGGGGTGGAGCCAAGGGGGAGGTGGCAAAATTAGGTTTCGCCTAGGGTGTCAAAAATCCTTGCACCAGCCCTGGAACCCAGGGCTCAGGTAAGTAAAACGGGGGGGCTGGGGGGCCGGTGACTTCCAGGTGTTTTTTCACCTTTAATGCATAGGATGTATTAAGGTGAAATAACACAAAGGTTTGCAACCCCTTTAAGTCGTGGTTCTGGGCGCGGTCTGGAATCACATAAACAACATTTTTATATTCATACAACCAGATTAAAAGGGAAACAAATGTATTTGTATACATTCTTGTATTTAAAGCCCCGTCAGCGGTTCCACATCCGATATTCCTTGCAGAAAAGATATCAATTAAGCGCCGTGTTTTCGGCGGCGTTTCTCATAACAGAAACCAATAACCAGCAAGTCCGGAGTTTTCATAATCTCCCTTTCTCATCCTCTCTCTATCTCTCTTTGCCAGCGGCACAATATGTGATGATCGAGTTATCCGGTTACTCTGTGAAACGGGCAACCTAAAGCATTTCTATATCATTTCCGAGAATCAGATTAATGACTGGAGTCTGCCGGATTTGCCGCTGGGTAGCGGAGACGTGGCCATATATTACGGGGCCCGAGCAAAGAAAAGAACGGTGAGTTGGATGGCGGCGCGCGCCATTTCCGATTTCTGGGGCGCCGGCCGGAATCGCTGATCGCTCCGCTCTTGGCCCAGGACTGATAAGCAATGGCAAAGATTTAAATTAACCCGATTTGGTGTTTCTGGAGACCGGTCTTCCTGTTTTATAGTCAAATTTAAACCTCTATAGCAGTGGTCACCAACCTTTTTGGCAACGGGGACTGGCTGCATTGAAGAAAATTGTGCCAAGGCCCAGCGAGGGAGGGGGGGTAAGCGAATTTCATAGGCAATTTATCAGGGCAATAGCTGGTGTTCTGCTGTTGGTACATCAATCACCATGGCACCGTGGTTGGTATGGTGTCAGAATGATTGAAGCGCATTATTTCTTATATTACTTTGTAATATAAATGAAATAGTTAAACTCCCCATAATGCAGAATCAGTGGGAGCCCTGAGTGTGTCACTTTCCACGTCGCCTGCTACCGGATGAGGAATGTCACTTTCCATGTCGCCTGCTACCGGATGAGGAATGTCACTTGCCACGCTGCCTGCCACCAGAGGAGAAATGCCCCTTGCCACGCTGCCTGCCACCAGATGAGGAATGCCACTTGTCACGCTGCCTGCTACCATATGAGGAATGCCACTTGCCACACTTGCCTGCCACCAGATGAGGAATGCCACTTGCCATGCTTGCCTGCCACCAGATGAGGAATGCCACTTGCCACGTTGTCTGCCACCAGTTGAGGAATGCCATCTGCCACGTCACCTGCCTGTGCCACCAGATGAGGAATGCCACTTGCCACATCACCTACCTGTGCCACCAGATGAGGAATGCCACTTGCCACGCTGCCTGCCACCAGTTGCGGAATGCCACATCACCTGCCTGTGCCACCAGATGAGCAAGGCCACTTGCCACATCACCTGTCAGTGTCACCAGATGAGGATTGCCACTGCATTGGTGACACTGGTTCAGTGGTCTTTCTTGAGTGAGGGCAGGAGAATGCCATTTGCTACGTCACCTGCCTGTGCCACCAGATGAGGAACGCCACTTGCCACGCTTGCCTGCCACCAGATGAGGAATGCCACTTGCCACGCTGCCTGCCACCAGTTGAGGAATGCCACTTGCCACGCTGCCTGCCACCAGTTGAGGAATGCCACTTGCTACATCACCTGCCTGTCACCAATTGAGGAATGCCCCTTGCCACATCACCTGCCTGTGCCACCAGATGAGGAATGCCACTTGCCACGTCACCTGCCTGTGCCACCAGATGAGGAATGCCACTTGCCACGCTGCCTGCCACCAGTTGAGGAATGCCACTTGCCACATCACCTGCCTGTCCACCAGATGAGTAATGCCACTTGCCACATCACCTGCCAGTGCCACCAGATGAGGATTGTCACTGCATTGGTGACACTGGTTCAGTGGTCTTTCTTGAGTGAGGGCAGGAGAATGCCATTTGCCATGTCACCTGCCTGTGCCACCAGATGAGGATTGTCACTGCATTGGTGACACTGGTTCAGTGGTCTTTCTTGAGTGAGGGCAGGAGAGATGCGGGGAGGGCATTGAGAGATGATGTCATCTCTCTGCTCCCCACCGTACCACCGACATTCCACACGTTGTGAGGGCAGAAGAGCGGTGATGCCCACCCGCTTTCCTCTCTGATCCACCGGTGCCTTACAGCCCGCCGCAGCCCAGCTGCAAAGACGCTATGGCCCGGGGGTCGATGACCCCTGCTTTACAGGATCGGTCCGGGGAATCTATAAATACACCCTTCAGTTCACTCTTCAGGAAACGTTTATCGTTATGGTGGCAATAATCTCCTAAATCTGTGTTTAGATGTAACCCCCTCAGAAGAGCTGAAAGATGATATCAGGCTTGTGGCGGTAATTTAGACATGTGCGGTTCCTTTTGTTCCGAATTAAAATTCGGATGAATTTTAGTTTTTTAGAAATTCGGATGTATGTAAATTTCTGAATTACAATAGAACTGAATTTAAAAGAATCCGAAATAACAAAAAAAAAAATAAAAATTGGATGAAATTCCAATTAGAATCGTTTTAGAATACTTTTTCAAATTCGCATAGTTTTCCAATTTCCAAAGAGAATTAAATAGAATAGAAAATAAAGGAATAGAATATAAAAAAAAAAATAGAAGGGTATTTAACCACTTACCGACCAGCCGCCGCAGTTGTACTGTTGCAGAATGGCACGGCTGGGTGAAAGGACTTTATGCCACGTCGCTTCGCCCTGTGGCCACTAGGGGCACGTGCCCCCTGCTCGTCCGACGAGCCTATGCATGTGCCCGGCAGTTCGCGATCGCCGTCGGGCTCCCGCAAACGCTCAAGACCCACTGAGAATCGGGATCGGTGTGTGTAAAGACAGTTTCCGGTTCTCCAAGGGGAGAAGAGACTGATCGTCTGTTCATACAGAGTATGAACAGCGATCTCTCTCTTCCCCTACACAGTCCTCTCCCCCCTTCAGTTAGAACACAGAGGGGGAACACACTTAACCGCTTGATCGCCCCCTAGTGTTAACCCCTTCCCTGCCAGTGACATTTTTACAGTAATCAGTGCATTTTTATAGCACTGATCTCTGTACAAATTACAGTGGTCCCAAAAATGTGTCAAAACTGTCCGACGTGTCTGCCATAATATCGCAGTCCCGATAAAAATCGCAGATCACTGCCATTACTAGTAAAAAAATTAAATAAAATCTCCCCCTACCCTACACAGTCCCCTCCCCCCTTCAGTTAGAACACAGAGAGGGAAGACACTTAACCACTTGATCGCCCCCTAGTGTTAACCCCTTCCCTGCCAGTGACATTTTTACAGTAATCAGTGCATTTTTATAGCACTGATCTCTGTACAAATGACAGTGGTCCCAAAAATGTGTCAAAATTGTCCGACGTGTCTGCCATAATATCGCAGTCCCAATAAAAATCGCAGATGGCTGCCATTACTAGTAAAAAAAAAAAGAAATAATAATAATAAAAATGCCATAAAACTATCCCCTATTTTGTAGACGCTATAACTTTTGCGCAAACCAATCAATATACACTTATTGTAATTTTTTTTACCAAAAATATGTAGAAGAATACGTATTGGCCTAAACTGAGAAAAAAAAAACATTTTTTATATATTTTTGGGGGATATTTATTATAGCAAAATTAAAAAAATATTGTGTTTTTTTCAAAATTTCGCTCTTTTTTTGTTTATAGCGCACGTTGTACTACTCTTTTGCCTTTAAACTGCTCATGGCCTCTACCTGGACCTGACTACTCTTTTGCCTACCCATGGCCTCTGGCTACTACTTTCTTGGCTACCACCTGTCCTTGACCTCTGCCTGGACTTGACTACATTCTTGCCTGCCACCTGCTTATGGCCTCTGCCTGCACCAGACTACTCTCTTGCCTGCCACCTGCTTATGGCCTCTGCCCGCACCAGACTACTCTCTTGTCTGCAGCCTGCCTATGGACTCTGCCTGAACCTGACTACTCTCTTTCTTGCCACCATCAAAGGATCTCTTTCTGGACCTTATTCCTCTCTTGCCTGTCACTTACCTATGGAGTTTGCCTGGACTTGACCACTTTCTTACCTGCTATTTGTCCTTGACCTCTACCTGGACCTGACTACTGTCTTGCCTGCCACCAGCCTGTGACCTCTGCCTGGACCTGCTTACTCCCTTGCCTGCCCATGGCCTCTACCTGGACCTGACTACTCTTTTGCCTACCCATGGCCTCTGGCTACTACTTTCTTGGCTACCACCTGTCCTTGACCTCTGCCTGGACCTGACTACATTCTTGCCTGCCACCTACTTATGGCCTCTGCCTGCACCAGACTACTCTCTTGTCTGCAGCCTGCCTATGGACTCTGCCTGAACCTGACTATTCTCTTTCTTGCCACCATCAAAGGATCTCTTTCTGGACCTTATTCCTCTCTTGCCTGTCACTTACCTATGGACTTTTCCTGGACTTGACCACTTTCTTACCTGCTGCCTGTCCTTGACCTCTACCTGACTACTGTCTTGCTTGCAACCTGCTCAAAGCCTCTGCATGGACCTGACTACTCCCTTGCCTGCCACCAGCCTGTGACCTCTGCCTGGACCTGCTTACTCCCTTGCCTGTCCATGGCCTCTACCTGGACCTGACTTTTTTTTTTGTCTGCTGCCTACACCCAACCTGTACCTGGACCAGGACTACTCTCTTGCCTGCAACCCTCCCATGGCCTCTGCCTGGACCGGATTAGTTTCCTGCCTGCTACCTGCCACTACCTCTGCATTTCTTGACATGCATTGCACTTCTATGTATTCCTTGCTGCAAAGGCCAGTTATAGGTTGGGATGGCTGCCATTTGTGAGGAGGGGCACCGGATACCTTTGCTGCCATTGTGCTATTGTTGGGTGTCCAATGAGTTATTTTACCTTTAAGAAAGGGTGGGCTCCCTCCAGGCATACCTGCCATTAATCTGTCCATTATTGTATATGTGCTACAACTCAGGAGACTCTCAAAATTTAAGTAGGACAAGCAGTACACTGGGGTGCCGTAATGTGGTCGCTGCAGCTTACACATGTACAGTATTTACAAATGTGTGCTAACTAAACCCCTTGTTTGTAACATGAACTGTTAGACAGGACAATTTGGGTTGTTGCAGGCTGGCTGGGAAGTGGGCTGGGATTATGAGTTTGTTTTTTCTTGACATGTGTCACCTTCCCATGTGCTCCTTGTTGCAAAGGCCAGTTATAGGTTGGAGTCAGTGGTTGACTTTTTGTTGTACCACAACCTCTGCATGGACCTGACTACTCTCTTGCCTGCCACCTGCCCGTGGTCTCTGCCTGGACCTGACTACTCCCTTGCCTGCCACCTGCCTGTGGTCTCTGCCTGGACCTGACTACTCCCTTGCCTGCCACCTGCCCGTGGTCTCTGCATGGACCTGACTACTCTCTTGCCTGCCACCTGCCTGTGGTCTCTGCCTGGACCTGACTACTCCCTTGCCTGCCACCTGCCTGTGGTCTCTGCCTGGACCTGACTACTCCCTTGCCTGCCACCTGCCCGTGGTCTCTGCATGGACCTGACTACTCTCTTGCCTGCCACCTGCCCGTGGTCTCTGCATGGACCTGACTACTCTCTTGCCTGCCACCTGCCTGTGGTCTCTGCCTGGACCTGACTACTCCCTTGCCTGCCACCTGCCCGTGGTCTCTGCCTGGACCTGACTACTCCCTTGCCTGCCACCTGTCTGTGGTCTCTGCATGGACCTGACTACTCCCTTGCCTGCCACCTGCCTGTGGTCTCTGCCTGGACCTGACTACTCCCTTGCCTGCCACCTGCCCGTGGTCTCTGCCTGGACCTGACTACTCCCTTGCCTGCCACCTGCCTGTGGTCTCTGCCTGGACCTGACTACTCTTGCCTGCCACCTGCCCGTGGTCTCTGCCTGGACCTGACTACTCTCTTGCCTGCCACCTGCCTGTGGTCTCTGCCTGGACCTGACTACTCTCTTGCCTGCCACCTGCCTGTGGTCTCTGCCTGGACCTGACTACTCCCTTGCCTGCCACCTGCCCGTGGTCTCTGCATGGACCTGACTACTCTCTTGCCTGCCACCTGCCCATGGTCTCTGCCTGGACCTGACTACTCCTTTGCCTGCCACCTGCATGTGGTCTCTGCCTGGACCTGACTACTCCCTTGCCTGCCACCTGCCTGTGGTCTCTGCCTGGACCTGACTACTCCCATGCCTGCCACCTGCCTGTGGTCTCTGCCTGGACCTGACTACTCCCTTGCCTGCCACCTGCCTGTGGCCTCTGCCTGGACCTGACTACTCCCTTGCCTGCCACTTGCCTATGACATCTGCCTGGTCTTGACTACGCTCTTTCCTTCTGTTTACCCATAACCTCTGCCTGGACCTGTCTATGTTTCAGCATATAATTTTGTGTGCAGTCTCCGTACTGTAGTTGTTCTCCTCCATCTCCCCCCCTTCCCCCAAGCCTGGCAGGAGCTTGCAAAGAAGAAATCCAGCATCCTTAGGGCTCATCTCCATCCTCAGGAGCTCTGATGGTGATGTCGATTCGGCACCTCGGGTGAGCCCAAGTTACCTGCTAGAGGGCACCAATAAAGTATCCTTCTGATCCAGTGCAGTCATTCAGTACGACTGGAGTGTGTGTGCTGCCAGGTTTACCATATTGACAGCATCGGCCTGTGCCCAGGGCTACAGGGTTAGAGGGACAATGCCCACAACTTTCTGCTGGCAGCTTAGGTCTCTGCAGTGCACTCTTTCTCTAATCAAAAAAGCCTAAGAAGCCTGCTGGATATTCAACCTGAGCTGATCAACAGGTCTGTGTGTGTGTGTGTGTGTGTGTGTGTGTGTGTGTGTGTGTGTGTGTGGGGGGGGGGGCAATTTTGTCCTCTATGCCATGTGTGTGCTCTGTGTGCATGTGCACTATGTACTATGCATTATTGTATGTGCTCTGTGTCATATGTGTGCTCCATGTGAGTATGCCTACTACTTCGCTGCATAAACTGTTCACTATGATATCCTGTGATCTCCTCTCCTGTACATACTGCCCACTGTCACATTCCGCAATCTCCTCTCCTGTACATACTGCCCACTGTCATACTCCGCAATCTCCTCTCCTGTTCATACTGCCCACTGTCATACTCCGCAATCTCCTCTCCTGTACATACTGCCCACTGTCATACTCCGCAATCTCCTCTCCTGCACATACTGCCCACTGTCATACTCCGCAATCTCCTCTCCTGTACATACTGCCCACTGTCATACTCCGCAATCTCCTCTCCTGTACATACTGCCCACTGTCATACTCCACAATCTCCTCTCCTGCACATACTGCCCACTGTCATACTGGGCAATCTCCTCTCCTGTTCATACTGCCCACTGTCATACTCCGCAATCTCCTCTCCTGCACATACTGCCCACTGTCATACTGGGCAATCTCCTCTCCTGCACATACTGCCCACTGTCATACTGGGCAATCTCCTCTCCTGTACATACTGCCCACTGTCATACTGGGCAATCTCCTCTCCTGCACATACTGCCCACTGTCATACTGGGCAATCTCCTCTCCTGTACATACTGCCCACTGTCATACTCCGCAATCTCCTCTCCTGCACATACTGCCCACTGTCATACTCCGCAATCTCCTCTCCTGTACATACTGCCCACTGTCATACTCCGCAATCTCCTCTCCTGTTCATACTGCCCACTGTCATACTCCGCAATCTCCTCTCCTGTACATACTGCCCACTGTCATACTCCGCAATCTCCTCTCCTGCACATACTGCCCACTGTCATACTGGGCAATCTCCTCTCCTGCACATACTGCCCACTGTCATACTGGGCAATCTCCTCTCCTGTACATACTGCCCACTGTCATACTGGGCAATCTCCTCTCCTGCACATACTGCCCACTGTCATACTGGGCAATCTCCTCTCCTGTACATACTGCCCACTGTCATACTCCGCAATCTCCTCTCCTGCACATACTGCCCACTGTCATACTCCGCAATCTCCTCTCCTGTACATACTGCCCACTGTCATACTCCGCAATCTCCTCTCCTGTTCATACTGCCCACTGTCATACTCCGCAATCTCCTCTCCTGTACATACTGCCCACTGTCATACTCCGCAATCTCCTCTCCTGCACATACTGCCCACTGTCATACTCCGCAATCTCCTCTCCTGTACATACTGCCCACTGTCATACTCCGCAATCTCCTCTCCTGTACATACTGCCCACTGTCATACTCCGCAATCTCCTCTGCTGCACATACTGCCCACTGTCATACTCCACAATCTCCTCTCCTGCACATACTGCCCACTGTCATACTCCGCAATCTCCTCTCCTGTTCATACTGCCCACTGTCATACTCCGCAATCTCCTCTCCTGTTCATACTGCCCACTGTCATACTCCGCAATCTCCTCTCCTGCACATACTGCCCACTGTCATACTGGGCAATCTCCTCTCCTGTACATACTGCCCACTGTCATACTCCGCAATCTCCTCTCCTGCACATACTGCCCACTGTCATACTGGGCACTCACCTCTCCTGTACATACTGCCCACTGTCACACTCCGCAATCTCCTCTCCTGCACATACTGCCCACTGTCATACTGGGCAATCTCCTCTCCTGTACATACTGCCCACTGTCATACTCCGCAATCTCCTCTCCTGTACATACTGCCCACTGTCATACTCCGCAATCTCCTCTCCTGTTCATACTGCCCACTGTCATACTCCGCAATCTCCTCTCCTGTACATACTGCCCACTGTCATACTCCGCAATCTCCTCTCCTGCACATACTGCCCACTGTCATACTCCGCAATCTCCTCTCCTGTACATACTGCCCACTGTCATACTCCGCAATCTCCTCTCCTGTACATACTGCCCACTGTCATACTCCGCAATCCCCTCTGCTGCACATACTGCCCACTGTCATACTCCACAATCTCCTCTCCTGCACATACTGCCCACTTTCATACTCCGCAATCTCCTCTCCTGTTCATACTGCCCACTGTCATACTCCGCAAACTCTTCTCCTGCACATACTGCCCACTGTCATACTGGGCAATCTCCTCTCCTGTACATACTGCCCACTGTCATACTCCGCAATCTCCTCTCCTGCACATACTGCCCACTGTCATACTGGGCAATCTCCTCTCCTGTACATACTGCCCACTGTCATACTCCGCAATCTCCTCTCCTGCACATACTGCCCACTGTCATACTGGGCAATCTCCTCTCCTGTACATACTGCCCACTGTCATACTCCGCAATCTCCTCTCCTGCACATACTGCCCACTGTCATACTCCGCAATCTCCTCTCCTGTACATACTGCCCACTGTCATACTCCGCAATCTCCTCTCCTGTTCATACTGCCCACTGTCATACTCCGCAATCTCCTCTCCTGTACATACTGCCCACTGTCATACTCCGCAATCTCCTCTCCTGCACATACTGCCCACTGTCATACTCCGCAATCTCCTCTCCTGTACATACTGCCCACTGTCATACTCCGCAATCTCCTCTCCGGTACATACTGCCCACTGTCATACTCCGCAATCTCCTCTGCTGCACATACTGCCCACTGTCATACTCCACAATCTCCTCTCCTGCACATACTGCCCACTGTCATACTCCGCAATCTCCTCTCCTGTTCATACTGCCCACTGTCATACTCCGCAATCTCCTCTCCTGCACATACTGCCCACTGTCATACTGGGCAATCTCCTCTCCTGTACATACTGCCCACTGTCATACTCCGCAATCTCCTCTCCTGCACATACTGCCCACTGTCATACTGGGCAATCTCCTCTCCTGTACATACTGCCCACTGTCACACTCCGCAATCTCCTCTCCTGCACATACTGCCCACTGTCATACTGGGCAATCTCCTCTCCTGTACATACTGCCCACTGTCATACTCCGCAATCTCCTCTCCTGCACATACTGCCCACTGTCATACTGGGCAATCTCCTCTCCTGTACATACTGCCCACTGTCATACTCCGCAATCTCCTCTCCTGTACATACTGCCCACTGTCATACTCCGCAATCTCCTCTCCTGTACATACTGCCCACTGTCATACTGCACAATCTCTTCTCCTGTTCATACTGCCCACTGTCATACTGCGCAATCTCCTCTCCTGTACATACTGCCCACTGTCATACCCTCTACACTCCTCTCCTGTACATACTTCCCACTGTCATACCCTCTACACTCCTCTCCTGTACATACTGCCCACTGTTATACCCTCTACTCTCCTCTCCTGTACATACTTCCCACTGTCATACCCTCTACACTCCTCTCCTGTACATACTGCCCACTGTCATACTCTGCAATCTCCTCTCCTGTACATACTTCCCACTGTCATACCCTCTACACTCCTCTCCTGTACATACTGCCCACTGTCATACCCTCTACACTCCTCTCCTGTACATACTGCCCACTGTCATACCCTCTACACTCCTCTCCTGTACATACTTCCCACTGTCATACCCTCTACACTCCTCTCCTGTACATACTGCCCACTGTCATACCCTCCACACCCCTCTCCTGTACATACTGCCTACTGTCATACCCTCCACACTCCTCTCCTTTACATACTGCCCACTGTCATATCCTCTACACTCCTCTCCTGTACATAGTGCCCACTGTCATACCCTCCACACTCCTCTCCTGTACATACTGCCCACTGTCATACCCTCCACACTCCTCTCCTGTACATACTGCCCACTGTCATACCCTCTACACTCCTCTCCTGTACATAGTGCCCACTGTCATACCCTCCACACTCCTCTCCTTTACATACTTCCCACTGTCATACCCTCTACACTCCTCTCCTGTACATACTGCCCACTGTCATATTCTCTACACTCCTCTCCTGTACATAGTGCCCACTGTCATACCCTCCACACTCCTCTCCTGTACATACTGCCCACTGTCATACCCTCCACACTCCTCTCCTGTACATACTGCCCACTGTCATACCCTCTACACTCCTCTCCTGTACATAGTGCCCACTGGCATACCCTCCACACTCCTCTCCTTTACATACTTCCCACTGTCATACCTTCTACACTCCTCTCCTGTACATACTGCCCACTGTCATACCCTCCACACTCCTCTCCTGTACATACTGCCTATTGTCATACCCTCCACACTCCTCTCCTTTACATACTGCCCACTGTCATACCCTCTACACTCCTCTCCTGTACATAGTGCCCACTGTCATACCCTCCACACTCCTCTCCTGTACATAGTGCCCACTGTCATACCCTCCACACTCCTCTCCTGTACATACTGCCCACTGTCATACCCTCCACACTCCTCTCCTGTACATAGTGCCCACTGTCATACCCTCCACACTCCTCTCCTGTACATACTGCCCAGTGCCATACCCTCCACACTCCTCTCCTGTACATCCTGCTCACTGTTATACCCTCTACACTCCTCTCCTGTACATACTGCCCACTGTCATACCCTCCACACTCCTCTCCTGTAAATACTGCCCACTGTCATACCCTTCATACTCCTCTCCTGTACATAGTGCCCACTGTCATACCCTCCACACTCCTCTCCTTTACATACTTCCCACTGTCATACCTTCTACACTCCTCTCCTGTACATACTGCCCACTGTCATACCCTCCACACTCCTCTCCTGTACATACTGCCTATTGTCATACCCTCCACACTCCTCTCCTTTACATACTGCCCACTGTCATACCCTCTACACTCCTCTCCTGTACATAGTGCCCACTGTCATACCCTCCACACTCCTCTCCTGTACATACTGCCCAGTGCCATACCCTCCACACTCCTCTCCTGTACATCCTGCTCACTGTTATACCCTCTACACTCCTCTCCTGTACATACTGCCCACTGTCATACCCTCCACACTCCTCTCCTGTAAATACTGCCCACTGTCATACCCTTCATACTCCTCTCCTGTACATAGTGCCCACTGTCATACCCTCCACACTCCTCTCCTTTACATACTTCCCACTGTCATACCTTCTACACTCCTCTCCTGTACATACTGCCCACTGTCATACCCTCCACACTCCTCTCCTGTACATACTGCCTATTGTCATACCCTCCACACTCCTCTCCTTTACATACTGCCCACTGTCATACCCTCTACACTCCTCTCCTGTACATAGTGCCCACTGTCATACCCTCCACACTCCTCTCCTGTACATACTGCCCACTGTCATATTCTCTACACTCCTCTCCTGTACATAGTGCCCACTGTCATACCCTCCACACTCCTCTCCTGTACATACTGCCCACTGTCATACCCTCCACACTCCTCTCCTGTACATACTGCCCACTGTCATACCCTCCACACTCCTCTCCTGTACATAGTGCCCACTGTCATACCCTCCACACTCCTCTCCTGTACATACTGCCCACTGTCATACCCTCCACGCTCCTCTCCTATACATACTGCCCACTGTCATACCCTCTACACTCCTCTCCTGTACATAGTGCCCACTGTCATACCCTCCACACTCCTCTCCTGTACATAGTGCCCACTGTCATACCCTCCACACTCCTCTCCTGTACATACTGCCCACTGTCATACCCTCCACGCTCCTCTCCTATACATACTGCCCACTGTCATACCCTCTACACTCCTCTCCTGTACATAGTGCCCACTGCCATACCCTCCACACTCCTCTCTTGTACATCCTGCTCACTGTCATACCCTCTACACTCCTCTCCTGTACATACTGCCCACTGTCATACCCTCCACACTCCTCTCCTGTAAATACTGCCCACTGTCATGCCCTCTACACTCCTCTGCTGTACATAGTGCCCCCTGTCATAACCTCCATACTCCTCTCCTGTACATAGTGCCCACTGTCATACCCTCCACACTCCTCTCCTGTACATACTGCCCACTGTCATACCCTCCACGCTCCTCTCCTATACATACTGCCCACTGTCATACCCTCTACACTCCTCTCCTGTACATAGTGCCCACTGTCATACCCTCCACACTCCTCTCCTGTACATAGTGCCCACTGTCATACCCTCCACACTCCTCTCCTGTACATACTGCCCACTGTCATACCCTCCACGCTCCTCTCCTATACATACTGCCCACTGTCATACCCTCTACACTCCTCTCCTGTACATAGTGCCCACTGCCATACCCTCCACACTCCTCTCTTGTACATCCTGCTCACTGTCATACCCTCTACACTCCTCTCCTGTACATACTGCCCACTGTCATACCCTCCACACTCCTCTCCTGTAAATACTGCCCACTGTCATGCCCTCTACACTCCTCTGCTGTACATAGTGCCCCCTGTCATAACCTCCATACTCCTCTCCTGTACATAGTGCCCACTGTCATACTCTCCACACCATTCCCCCTGTACATACATACTGCCCACTGTCATACCCTCTGCACTCCTCCCCCACATGTATTGTTCACTTAGACGATTCTTTATCATTGTTTGATACATCCCTCATATTACCCATTTTACAATGGACACATTTTTATTAGTATTCCTTATATATTATATACAGTATTGGGTAATGATGGTAAACGGCATTTCCTACAGTTATTATTTTTCTTTTTTCTCCTGTTTTTGCAGCGGCTTCTTTTTTTTTATCATGATAGTGATGCCAAGCAGAAGATATGATTAGACTGAGAGAAGATAATGGGCTTAATCAATGTCTACATTTACTGGTGTAATCTCGACATCTGATGTGCATCAATTAAAATGGTAATTGCAGAGCCGGTTTAACATTCATCTCACAGAAGAAGCATTTGGTGCGGAATACCTGCGACATGCGGCATTTCTGGCTGCGGCACTGAGGCCTACAAGGGTGAGAAATATACATCGCCCTCCTCTTTTCCTGCAGGAGAAGATCCGGCACTGAATCTCTGCAATATGAAGCTTCATCCAAGGGAGAACCAGCCATAGATGAGATAGATCCCAAATTCCCGAATAGTCTTAAATTGGTTCTAAAGTCAAACTTTTTCTTTTTTTTTTTACCTTAACCACTTGCCAGCCGCAGTACGTATATACACTATAGTGTCAAAAGTATTGGGACACCGGCCTTAACATGAACATAAACTTTAATAGCAGCCCAGTCTTAGTCCGTAGGGTTCAGTATTGAGTTGGCCCCACCCTTTTGCAGCTATTCTGGGAAGACCGTCCACAAGGTTTATGAGGGTGTCTATGGGAATGTTTGAAAATTCTTCCAGAAGCCTAATTGTGCAGTCAGGCACTGATGTTGGACGAGAAGGCCTGGGTCGCAGTCTACGCTCTAATTCATCCCAAATGTGTTCCATCGGGTTGAGGTCAGGACTCTGTGCAGGCCAGTCAAGTTCCTCCACACCAAACTCGCTCATCCATGTCTTTATGGTCCTTGCTTTGTGTACTGGTGGGAGGTCATGTTGGAACAGGAAGGGGCCGTCCCCAAACTGTTCCTACAAAGTTGGGCGCATGAAATTGTCCAAAATGTCTTGGTATGCTGACACCTTAAGACAGACTTTCTCAACCTTTTCAACACAGTGGAACCCTTGAATAAACCTTTCCAGGGCAGAACTTAGGGTGGTGGGGGCCCCTGGGCTTGAGTCACTTTCGGGCGCCCTACCTTCTATACATTATCGTATTTATCGGCGTATAACACGCACCCCAAGTTTAGTCAATGCAGCCTGGCAGTGTCAGTTGCAGCCTTGTCATTGCAGTCTTGAAGTTTAAAAATGGCTCTCGGATCCTCTCGGCAGCTCTCAGGTCCTCTCATCGGCTCTCAGGTCCTCTCATCGGCTCTCAGGTCCTCTCATCGGCTCTCGGGTCCTCTCGCAGTCCTGAACGGAGCCGAGAGTAGTGTACTCGGCTCCGCTCACAGTCACGCCCAGTGCCTGTGTTATGTCCATCATAGGTCGGGACTGGGCGTGACTGTGAGTGGAGTACACTCGGCTATGTATCTCGACGGGGCCCCCTATTGGACGGGGCCCATGGGCTTGAGCCCAGTCAAGCCCAATGGTAAGTCCTGCCCTGAAACTTTCGGTCTCAATGAACCCCTGTTAAAAATGGCTATATCTACAACTCATGATACATTGGGGTAATGGTCATTGGAAGAGTGCTCCTTACATCTATGGCCTTGGCGAAGGATTTCCCCCCCTACAGATAGCTAAAAAGATCATTGGTGTCACTGGGAACTTATCTGAGAGGGAAACATTGATCATTGCTCAAGGAATCCCTTCCATTGCAGGAACCCTGGTTGAGAAACCCTGCCAAACTCCTGGACCAAACCCAACCCTTGAAAGACAACCCCCACACCATAACCCCCCCCCCTCCACCAAATGATTTGGACCAGTGAACAAAGCAAGGCAAGACAAGCAAGTTTGGGAGCGGAGGAACTTGCCCTCATCATCCCTACCAAAATTGGGTGATGGGTTGCTTGCTGTGACTTTTTGACGCGTTTCACAGGTCGCTGTCCGCTTCATAAGGAAGAGAATTACAACCAAGCTCTGTCAAACATATATAAAAATCATACAAAACTAAAAACACAATAGTAGTAGTAGTGCAGTAATAGTTTTTCAATTTTGGTCTCATCTGACCAGATCACCTTCTTCCACATGTTTGCTGCCCCCTCCCCCACATGGCTTCTCACAAACTACAAACAGGACTTCTTATGACTTTCTTCCTCCAATGTCTTTCTTCTTGTCACTCTTCCATAAAGGGCAGATTTGTGGAGAGACGACTAATAGTTGTCCTGTGGACAGATTCTCCCCCCTGAGCTGTGGATCTCTGCAGCTCCTCCAGAGTTACCATGGACCTCTTGGCTCTTCTCTGATGAATGCTCTCCTTGCCCGGCCCGGTCAGTTTAGGTGGACGGCCATGTCTTGGTAGGTTTGCAGTTGTGCCCATACTCTTTCTATTCTCCGATGATGGATTGAACAGAGCTCCGTGAGATGATCAAAGCTTGGGAGATTTTTTTTATAACCGAACCCTGCTTTATACTTCTCCACAACTTTATCCCTGATCAGGGGCGGACTGACCATTGGGCCACTCGGGCACTGCCCGAGGGCCCCATGCCACTAGGGGGCCCCATCAGGGTTGGCAGCCTCAGTAAAACCAGGGACAGTATGTAAAAAAATGTGTGTTTTTATTACATCTGTCTTTAAAATGTCCCTCACCGACATCCTTTTGGTCTAAGAATCCCTAGATTATAGCTGCCCCACCTCTCCAGTACCCTCTCAGCCAATAGAAACATGTCTGTGTGTACTGTGTGATTGTATACTGTGTGGCCCCATAATCTCTGATTGCCTGGGGGGCCCCATAATCTCCTATTGCCCCATGAGTTGTCAGTCCGCCCCTGTCCCTGATCTGTCCGGTGTGTTACTTGGCCTTCATGGTGCGGTTTGTTCACTAAGGTTATCCAACAAACCTCTGAGGGCTTCACAGAACAGCTGCATTTATACTGAGATGAAATGACACACAGGTGGATTCTCTTTACTAATTAGGAGACTTCTGAAGGAAATTGGTTCCACTAGATTTTAGTTAGGGGGTATCAGAGTAAAGGGGGCTGAATACAAATGCCCCCTCCCCCTACACTTTTCACATATTTATTTGTATCATATATCATTTTCCTTCCACTTCACAATTATGAGCCACTTTGTGTTGGTCTATCACATAAAAATCCCAATAAAATACATTTACGTTTTTTTTTTGGACGAAACATGACAAAATGTGGAAATTTTCAAAGGGTGTGAATACTTTTTCACGGCTCTGTATGTTAATCTCAGGACTGGAGAAAACACGAATCGCTGGGTAGGTAACGCGGCTCCCATATTGTTATTTCATCCGCGCGTTTATCTGTTTGCCTGGCGCTCGGATTTAAGGGAAATTACAAATAAGTGTGATCCAGTAAGTGTGCGGATAGATAAGAGAGCGTAAGACACAATCACAAGGTTACACCTGTAATAGAGACAATAACAAGGAACTTCTCGCTGGGAGAACCGCATTCCATACAAAGTAACCTTTTCCAAGATATAAGCCGTTAACATCGTTAGGGTCTAATGAGTTCGAGCCAAACTGTTTTATGGAATAAAAATAAAAGAGCACAGCAGCTGTGAGTCTAAAACCAGAATGTATGAATTGCATTATGAAAAGAGAAGTCTGCATTGTTATAAAAAGAGAAAAGTTCACATATAAAGCCTGTAAAAAAAAAAAAAAAAAAAAACAGTAATAATAATGAACTGCGCTTTAACCACTTCACGATCCAAGGCTTTTTTTGCTATTCAGCACTGCGCTACTTTAATTGGCAATTGCGCAGTCGTGCAACGCTGTACCCAAATGACATTCATATCATATTTTTTTTCCACTCAAATAGAGCTTTCTTTATGTCGTATTTAACTACTTGACTCCCGGGGCCTGTTCTGGCACTTTTTGTTTACATATAAAGCCCAGTATTTTTTGCTAGAAAATTACTCAGAACCCACATATATATATATATATATATATATATTTATAGATATATATATATATATATATATATATATATATATATATATATATATATATATATATATATATATATATATATATATATATTTTTTTTTTATTTATTTACATTTTTTTATCGCAGGGGCCCTAGAAAATAAATTGGTGGGTGTTGCAATTTTTTTTTTTATGTCGCACAGTATTTGCGCAGCGAATTTTTCAAACGCAGTAAAAAAGAAAAAAAACAACAACACTTTTTTTAATTCTAATGCACAAAAACACAACATTATACCCCAATGGTTTGATAACATTTAAAAGATGATGTTACGCCGAGTAAATAGATACCAAGCATGTCACGCTTCCAAATTTGCGCCCGCCAAACGGCGAAAATTGTATTTTTTATTATTTTTTTTTCTATTCATAGACGGCGCTTTAAAAACTTTACCGCTTACCACTTTGGTATAGATGTTCACACCCTATTGCATTAGGGTGTGCACCCCAAAGCTCAAACATGCGTGTGTATTAAATATATTTATATATACTCACGCGCACACACTTATTTTAAAATGTATTAAAACATGGACGTTGCCAGTAGAGCAGTGGACGGTGTCAGTAGGGCAGTGGATGGTGTCAGTAGAGCAGTGGGTGGTGTCAGTAGAGCAGTGGGTGGTGTCAGTAGAGCAGTGGACGGTGTCAGTAGAGCAGAGGATGGTGTCAGTAGAGCAGAGGACGGTGTCAGTAGAGCAGTGGACGGTGTCAGTAGAGCAGTGGACGGTGTCAGTAGGGCAGAGGACGGTGTCAGCAGGGCAGAGGACGGTGTCAGTAGGGCAGTGTACGGTGTCAGTATGGCAGTGGGCGGTGTCAGTAGGGCAGAGGATGGTGTCAGTAGAGCAGTGGACGGTGCCAGTAGGGCAGTGGACGGTGTCAGTAGAGCAGTGGACGGTGTCAGTAGGGCAGAGGATGGTGTCAGTAGAGAAGAGGACGGTGTCAGTAGGGCAGAGGACGGTGTCAGTAGGGCAGTGGACGGTGTCAGTATGGCAGTGGGCGGTGTCAGTAGGGCAGAGGATGGTGTCAGTAGAGCAGTGGACGGTGCCAGTAGGGCAGTGGACGGTGTCAGTAGAGCAGTGGACGGTGTCAGTAGAGCAGTGGACGGTGTCAGTAGAGCAGTGGACGGTGTCAGTAGGGCAGAGGACGGTGTCAGTAGGGCAGTGGACGGTGCCAGTAGGGCAGTGGACGGTGTCAGTAGGGCAGAGGATGGTGTCAGTAGAGAAGAGGACGGTGTCAGTAGGGCAGAGGACGGTGTCAGTAGGGCAGTGGACGGTGTCAGTATGGCAGTGGGCGGTGTCAGTAGAGCAGTGGGCGGTGTCAGTAGAGCAGTGGGCGGTGTCAGTAGGGCAGTGGACGGTGTCAGTAGAGCAGTGGACGTGTCAGTAGAGCAGTGGATGGTGCCAGTAGGGCAGTGGAAGGTGTCAGTTGGGCAGTGGATGGTGCCAGTAGGGCAGTAGAATGTTCAGTTGGGCAGTGGACGGTGTCAGTAGAGGAATGGAAGGTGTCAGTAGAGCAGTGGACGGTGCCATTTAACCCTTGCAGCGTGGGGGTGGGGGCATTTTTTAAAAAAAATTTTAAAAGGAGTTTGGCTTTAAAAAATGGAGGTAATTTTACCACACCTTTTTAGTTTAAATAATAGCATTCCACAGCCAGCCGGTTCCATACTGTAAAACTAGCTGGCATTACCATCTGATTTTATACATACAAGCATTACCCAATATCCCAGTCACGTTTGAGGTCACATAGTATATAAGCCCTGATGAAGGCAAAGTTTTTGAACCCCAAAACATGTAGTCTCTATTTCTTATTGTCTTCCTTGTGGAGCGCCCTCGCTGTTGCAGGTGTAGGTACATTTAGTATGGATCCACTGTAGGCAGAGGAGCAAGAGTTAATTGTGTTTAGGAGACTGTGCAGTGCTTCAAAGGCTGTGGCTCTGTTACCTCCTCCTGTCTTCTGGAACTCTCTGGATATTTCCAGAACATAGTGGGTGGAGGGAGAAAGGCTGCACCTTTAATATTAATGGAGTTTTCACCAATCCCAGGCCCAGAAGACGGGCACAGGAGGTGGGAAGACAACCTATAAATGCTCAAAAGTCTGGCAGCCCGAGGGCACAGTCCAGGGTCCAGCCATCTGGAGGTGACCCCTGTGCTGGGGGCTCTGCCCCTGAGGCAAAAGAGCAAGAGAGCAAGAAAGGAGAGAACGAGAGGAGGAAAGCTCCAGGACTTCACCCAGCCATTGTCTCACCTAGGATTAGCTGTAGACTCAAAGCCAAGCCACAAGCAGTCTGTATTTGGCTCCATCCATCTTCCCATCAACTCTGACCAGCTTCCCTGTCCCTGCTGAAGAAAACCATCCCCACCACATGATGCTGCCACCACCATGTTTCACGGTGGGGATGGTGTGTTCAGGGTGATGTGTAGTGTTAGTTTCCCCCACACATAGCGTTTTGCTTTTAGGCTAAAAAGTTGAACTACCTAAAGCAACAGGGAGTACAGTGGAGTGCAATACCGCACATGTATTGGACTGATGGGACAGCTTTTAGTGCAGGGCAAGACAGCCAGGAGCACCCCAACATCTCTACTTTTGGTCTTGAACAGCTAGGAGCCATGAAATACAGCAAGGAGCTGACTCTTCAGCTTTGACATTTTTGGAACTTTTATCTTCATGTCAACGGTAGGCTTGTGCAATTAGTTTCGTAACAAATCGAAATTCGGCCGAATTTTTCATCTTTTGGACATTCGGATGCATCCGAATGTCCGAATAAAAAAATAACAAATTACAACGAATACGAAAGAAATATAACGAATGAATTCGAATGAATTCTACATGATTCGAAATTATTACTATTGTGTTTGCATACCAAATTTGGGGTTTCTAGCTATAAGTGACCCCGAGATATGTGGCCCCAAACTCGGGTCGCAAAATGTTATTAGTTATTAGAGCAGAGAATGACATTTTGTGACCCGATTTTGGGGCCACATATCTCAGGGTCACTTATAGCTATAAACCCCAAATTTGGTATACAAACACAATAGTACTAGCACTACAATATATCCAAATTTGGAGTTTCTAGCACCAAGTGACCCCGAGATACATGGCCCTAAATTCGTGTCACAAAATATTTTCGAATGCGGTCGAAATAATGTCGAATCATGTTGAAATCATTTCGAATTCGGTAGAAATATTTTCGAATTTGGTTGAAATATTTTCGAATGTGGCCGATTTTTCGAATTCGGTAGAAAACTAAATGAAATCCGAAAATGAATTTAAGGAAGTTAACGAATATAACTAAACGAAATTAATGAATTAACTAATTAAAACGAAACGAAACTAAACAAATTTTTTCCTTTTGCACATGTCTACAACGAATACGAAAGAAATATAACGAATGAATTCGAATGAATTCGACATGATTCGGTAATTCTTTAAAGATCTAATGAAACAAAAGGTCAGCTCAAAGTAAATCTTATAGTCCAATCAGCTAATTAATTTTTTGCTGGAGGATGGATTACTGGCAAAGTGCATTCCTGAGAACTGAGTTGAAGGGGGTTGTATTGTATTTGAGCAGAAGTACTAAATGATTTTAACATGATTCGAAATTATTTCAACCGCATTCGAATTTATTTCAACATGATTCGACATTATTTCAACCGCATTCGAAAATATTTTGTGACCCGAATTTAAGGCCATGTATCTCGGGGTCACTTGGTGCTAGACACTTCAAATTTGGATATGTTGTAGTGCTAGTATTATTGTGTTTGCATACCAAATTTGGGGTTTCTAGCTATAAGTGACCCCGAGATATGTGGCCCCAAACTCGGGTCGTAAAATGTTATTAGTTATTAGAGCAGAGAATGACATTTTGCGACCCGATTTTGGGGCCACATATCTCGGGGTCACTTATAGCTAGAAACCCCAAATTTGGTATGCAAACACAATAGTACTAGCACTACAACATTTCCTAATTTGGAGTTTCTAGCACCAAGTGACCCCGAGATACATGGCCCTAAAATCAGGTCACAAAATATTTTCGAATGCGGTCGAAATAATGTCGAATCATGTTGAAATCATTTCGAATCCGGTAGAAATATTTTCGAATTTGGTTGAAATATTTTCGAATGTGGCCAATTTTTCGAATTTGGTAGAAAACTAAATGAAAACCGAAAACGAATTTAAGGAAGTTAACGAATATAACTAAACGAAATTAATGAATTAACTAATTAAAACGAAACGAAACTAAACAAATTTTTTCCTTTTGCACATGTCTACAACGAATACGAAAGAAATATAACGAATGAATTCGAATGAATTCGACATGATTCGGTAATTCTTTAAAGATCTAATGAAACAAAAGGTCAGCTCAAAGTAAATCTTATAGTCCAATCAGCTAATTAATTTTTTGCTGGAGGATGGATTACTGGCAAAGTGCATTCCTGAGAACTGAGTTGAAGGGGGTTGTATTGTATTTGAGCAGAAGTACTAAATGATTTTAACATGATTCGAAATTATTTCAACCGCATTCGAATTTATTTCAACATGATTCGACATTATTTCAACCGCATTCGAAAATATTTTGTGACCCGAATTTAAGGCCATGTATCTCGGGGTCACTTGGTGCTAGACACTTCAAATTTGGATATGTTGTAGTGCTAGTATTATTGTGTTTGCATACCAAATTTGGGGTTTCTAGCTATAAGTGACCCCGAGATATGTGGCCCCAAACTCGGGTCGTAAAATGTTATTAGTTATTAGAGCAGAGAATGACATTTTGTGACCCGATTTTGGGGCCACATATCTCGGGGTCACTTATAGCTAGAAACCCCAAATTTGGTATGCAAACACAATAGTACTAGCACTACAACATTTCCTAATTTGGAGTTTCTAGCACCAAGTGACCCCGAGATACATGGCCCTAAAATCAGGTCACAAAATATTTTCGAATGCGGTCGAAATAATGTCGAATCATGTTGAAATCATTTCGAATCCGGTAGAAATATTTTCGAATTTGGTTGAAATATTTTCGAATGTGGCCAATTTTTCGAATTTGGTAGAAAACTAAATGAAAACCGAAAACGAATTTAAGGAAGTTAACGAATATAACTAAACGAAATTAATGAATTAACGAATTAAAACGAAACGAAACTAAACAATTTTTTTTCCTTTTGCACATGTCTAGTCAACGGCACCATTACTCCCATTGGTGTGCAACTTAGTTCAGTTCAGTTGGACTTTAGCAGCCAGAGCAGGTCTTCAACCATTTATTTGGAGTTTGCATGTTTCTTCATTTTTGTGGCATCCCACGTACCCCAAAACCCTATGCAATTTCTTTGCTCCCAAATACGTAAAAACTAAAACCCCTAGACTGATTCTTGAGCCATTTGGAGAGTATGGATTGCTGTTGCCTGGCAGTGGGTGCAGTGTGAGGGAATAGGCCTGAAATCAAGTGGCTCTTTCTGGTGGAGCTGTTTAAAAAATAATGTGGTGACCATATATTACGACATACCAGGAACGTATTCCTTCAGATTTGTAAAGTTATGGAAAGATCCATTTTAAACGGAGTAAACTTTTTTACTTTGGCAGAGTTTCAATGCATTTGTCAATATTAGAACCACACATTGATTGCTTTCACTTCTTGCTGCAATTGGTCTGTGGCTGAAAGCTTGGCTGCCTTGTTGGATTTGACTTTCTCATTAGATGAACACTTTCCGACAAGCGCGTTTTGGCTTTTTGGGTCATCTATCTTAGCTCATGTTCGGTGTTTTGCTTACATTTTTTTGTGGTTGATTAGCAAAAATACCTGCTGTAGATCATATCACACTCCTACGTTGAGTCCATCAGAGCTTGGTGCGTTGATTCCATTACAATTTCTTGTTTGCTCGAGGACACATCTGAGCAACGTGAGACAAAAAATCACAGCGGTATCTCTACATGGGAACCCAGCCAGGCATGAAGACACAAACTCTGATAGCTGATGATGGAAAATGTCATCCTGAATTTATATTCATCTGAGTAAGCTATCGACAAAAACCATGCAGAACATGTAAATCTCATGGGTCATCGTGCCGTAG
Organism: Lithobates pipiens; assembly: GCF_037356315.1. NCBI lineage: Eukaryota > Metazoa > Chordata > Amphibia > Anura > Ranidae > Lithobates > Lithobates pipiens. The sequence goes on from NW_027507758.1 coordinate 650,543,508, forward strand.
ATGGAGACGAGGAAGTCCATGTTTGATCAAAGTCAGGGAATCTGTGTCAACATCACAACCTGAAAAAAGGTTGTTTAGAATGTGCCGTGAATAGAAAATTCCATTGTAAGAGAAAACTATTGTACTGTAAGATTTCAGAGAAAAAAGTTTTCTCATTTATTGGAGAGCGGAGATATACTGTACCTACCTAATCCTCCGATCCTTCCTGCATAACACAGGTCCCTATGGATTCTGGGTGGCGCTCCTGTGACTCCTCGGTAAGACTCTGTCTCTTGGCTTCTGAATGGGCCCCTCTGACCCATTGGTGAGACCCTCTGTCTCTTGGCTTCTGGTTGGGGTGAAACCCTCTGTTTCACTCAGGGGTCAGGGGTCAGATGTGCCCCAGCCAGAAGCCAAGAGACAGAGGGTCTCACCGGGAGGTACTCTAACCCTTTGATGAAACCCTCTGTCTCTTGGCTTCTGACTGGAGCCCCTCTGACCCCTGGGTGAGACCCTCTGTCTCTTGGCTTGTGGCTGGGGTTCCACTGACCCCTTGGTGATACCCTCTGTCTCTTCGCTTCTGGCTGGGGCACCTCTGACCCCTGGGTGAGGCCCTCTGTCTCATGGCTTCTGGCTGGGGCCTCCTGACCCCTGGGTGAGACCCTCTGTCTCTTGGCTTGTGGCTGGGGTTCCACTGACCCCTTGGTGAGACCCGCTGTCTCTTCGCTTCTGGCTGGGGCACCTCTGACCCCTGGGTGAGGCCCTCTGTCTCATGGCTTCTGGCTGGGGCCTCCTGACCCCTATCTTCCACACTGGAAGCCCTGAGCTATCCTCAGACCTGAGTATATAACCACCCTGCACAAATGTGTACTCAGACAGATTGCAGGCATCTAGCAAAACCCAGACACGGGATTTAAAGTTCCAATCCAGAACTACAGAATTCAGAGACAGCCAAAAACAAAGCTTTGTCCACTCATAAATGATAGTACTAAACCTTGCATTAAGCCTAAATATGAATTCCATATAATCTCACAGTGACAGGGCCTCACACTGTCACACTCTCTATCTATTTATCTATCTATCTATCTATCTATCTATCTATCTATCTATCTATCTATCTATCTATCTATCTATCATAATTAAGAGTGCAGATAAGACTGCAGTAAAAAACTGGAAAGTAACAGGACACTTTTAATGAGAAAGGCTAGGCCCAAATGTACTAGAGATAAAGAGCACTGGTTGGGGTATTACTACATTAATATACTGCAGAGGATACAACAATGCATAACTTTCCAGGAGCAGGACAGTTTTAATTAGGGATAATAGTCCTAATTGGTGTATGCCTAACTTTTATTGTATTGATTGGGATAAGGGGTGTGATGCATGTGAGAGATATAATGTGAAGTGGTTTAGGGTGACACTGTTTTTGTAAATTTGTTATTACCTTCAAATAATGCAGCAGACTGCTGCAAACAAGAGGTAGCTCCAAGGACAGATCGGTAACAACTGAATGCTGACCTTTGAGCACCCCAAACTAAAATAAAGGCCCTATCAATATAAAATAAAAATCAAGAAACCCAAAAGCCAATCCAAAATGTTTAAAGGGAAGTCTTGTAGCAAAAAAAACAGTTCAACTTAAAATAAAGACCTATCAAAATGAAATAAAATACAGACTCTCTCACAGTCTTCCATTCGCATCAGAGGCCACCCAGCACATTAGAGGTCCTCTCTGCCCCCCCCTTTTACATCAGAGGCCCCCATTCACATCCTCACATCAGAGTGTCTCCTTGACATCAGAGGTCCACTGTCACATTAGAGTCACCCCTTCATGTCATAGTCTCCCATTTAAATCAGAAGCCAGCCAGCACACCAGAGGTCCCCCCATCATATCAGAGCCACCCCAACATATCATCACATCCCCCTCATCACCACAGAGCACATGAATATGCTTTAAACAAAACCATTCCATTGTAGCTCTGGCTGGATGTTTCGGGTCGTTGTCCTGCTGGAAGGTGAACCTCCGCCCCGGTCTCAAGTCTTTTGCAGACTCTAACAGGTTTTCTTCTAAGATTGTCCTGTATTTGTCTCCATCCATCTTCCCATCAACTCTGAGCAGCTTCCCTGTCCCCGCTGAAGAAAATCATCCCCACCACATGATGCTGCCACCACTATGTTTCACGGTGGGGATGGTGTGTTCAGGGTGATGTGTAGTGTTAGTTTCCCCCACACATAGCGTTTTGCTTTTAGGCTAAAAAGTTGAATTTTGATCTCATCTGACCAGATCACCTACTTCCACATGTTTGCTGTGTCCCCCACATGGCTTCTCACAAACTATAAACAGGACTACTTATGACTTTCTTCCACCAATGTCTTTCTTCTTGTCACTCTTCCATAAAGGGCAGATTTGTGGAGAGACGACTAATAGTTGTCCTGTGGACAGATTCTCCCCCCTGAGCTGTGGATCTCTGCAGCTCCTCCAGAGTTACCATGGACCTCTTGGCTGCTTCTCTAAAGAATGCTCTCCTTGCCCGGCCCGGTCAGTTTAGGTGGACGGCCATGTCTTGGTAGGTTTGCCGTTGTGCCCATACTCTTTCCATTTTCCGATGATGGATTGAACAGAGCTCCGTGAGATGGTCAAAGCTTGGGGGGATTTATTTATAGCCTAACCCTGCTTTATACTTCTCCACAACTTCATCCCTGACCTGTCTGGTGTGTTCCTTGGCCTTCATGGTGCTGTTTGTTCACTAAGGTTCTCTAAAGCCCCATACACACTATCAGATTATCTGCTGAGTTTTTCCTTCAGATTTACCAAAACCATATAATATGAGGATAAACCTTAGGAGTTTCAATGTGTATGCAATCAGGCAGGCCCTTTTACTACATGGTTTTGGTAAATCTGAAGGAAAAACTCAGCAGATAATCTGATAGTGTGTATGGAGTTTAAGGCCGCGTACACACGGGCGGACTGTCTGACGGACTTGGTCCGCTGAAACGTGTTTCAGCGGACAGTCCGCTCGTGTGTGGGCTTCAGCGGACTTTTTCAGCGGACAGTCTGGCGGACTAAGTCTTTCGGAATTTCCGTAATATTGTCCGTCCAACTTTGGTTTCAGCGGACAGTCCGTTCGTGAGTAGGCTAGTTGGACGGACTAAGTATGGCGCATGCTCAGAAAGGATTTACACGGCGAAAGGTTGCATTGCTGTGTATTGGACGTCGTATTTCTAGTCCCGTCGTACGTGCTGTACACGTCATCGCGCAAGCTTTCGGCGGACTGTCTGTTCATCGTGTGTGGTCAAGTCCGTTCATTCGAAAGTAGGACGGACTGTCTGTCGGATTGTCTGACGGACTTAGTTGGACGGACAATCCTCTCGTGTGTACGCGGCCTAAGAAACCTCTGAGGGCTTCACAGAATAGCTGTATTGATACTGAGATTAAATGACACACAAGTGGACTCTATTTACTAATTAGGTGACTTCTGAAGGCAATTGGTTCCACTAAATTTTAGTTAGGGGGTATCAGAGTAAAAGGGGGCTGAATACAAATGCACTCCAAACTTTTGACATATTTATTTATAAAAAATTTGGAAAACCATTTATCATTTCACTTCACAATGATGAGCCACTTTGTGTTGGTCTATCACATAAAATCCCAATAAAATACATTTATGTTTTTCGGTTGTAACATGAGAAAATGTGGGGAATTTCAAGGGGTATGAATACTTTTTTGAAGGCACTGTCTCGTTTCTAAATATGGCAATAATCGAATACACCGTGCACAGCACATGGTGTACGTCCCCCCCCGGTTGGAGTGGGGCTCGGCAGGATTCAGTCACCTCAGCAGTTAATGGTGACTCGGAGTGAGATGGAAGCAATCAGCGGAGGATTGACACCTAGAAACAGAATTACGGGGGAAACATGTAATTTGTTCTTTGACTGGCAGCCACTTTTCCCGCTTACCATCTGAAATTCACAACGCCTGAAAGGTATCTTTATCGGTAATAGAAAATCTCCCTATGTATCGCCTAATATCTGATGCACTTTCTATTTAAAATGTCAATTCTAAAAAGCGTTAAGTACACGGTGCTGAAAAAACGTTTAGTCTGACTCGCACAATGCCGGGGAAGTGACTTTGTGTTCAGCATTTCATATCTCCGTTCTCAGTTCTAGAGACAAAAAGAGACATTGATGATATGCTTCCCATGGGAGCCACTACCATCTTCTAATATATATAAATATATACCGTATATATATATATATATATATATATATATATATATATATATATACACACTACTGGTCAAAAATTTTAGAACACCCCCCCCCCCCTTTTTTTCATTTTTTTAAAAATTTAGTCAGTTTAACCACTTGACCACCGGGCACTTAAACCCCCTTCCTAACCAGACCAATTTTCAGCTTTCGGTGCTCTCACACTTTGAATGACAATTACTCAGTCATGCAACACTGTACCCAAATTAAATTTTTGTACTTTTTTTCACACAAATAGAGCTTTCTTTTGGTGGCATTTAATCACCGCTGGGTTTTTTTATTTTTTGCTCTATTAATCAAAAAAAAACTGAAAATTTGGTTAAAAAAAAAAAAAAAAATTCTTTCTTTTAAAATGTATTGCAGAGTATTGGCGAGCATTGGCAAAGTATTGGAGAACATTGGCAGAGTATTGGTGAGCATTGGCAGAGTATTGGTGAGCATTGGCAGAGTATTGGCGAGCATTGGCAGAGTATTGGTGAGCATTGGCAGAGTATTGGTGAGCATTGGCAGAGTATTGGTGAGCATTGACAGAGTATTGGAGAACATTGGCAGAGTATTGGCGAGCATTGGCAGAGTATTGGAGAACATTGGCAGAGTATTGGCGAGCATTGGCAGAGTATTGGCGAGCATTGGCAGAGTATTGGTGAGCATTGGCAGAGTATTGGCAAACATTGATAGAGTATTGGTGAGCATTGGCAGAGTATTGGTGAGTATTAGCAGAGTATTGGCAGATTTTTGCAGAGTATTGCAGTGCTGCAGAGTATTGGCAGAGTATTGACAGAGTATTGGCAGAGTATTGGCAGACTATTGCAGAGTATTGGCAGATTATTGCACAGTGACAGTACTGCAGATTATTTTCACAGAGCAGCACTGTGGGCACCTCACATCCAGCCCACAGCACTGCTGCAATCTCTCACCCTCCACTTTAACGAGTATTGGCAAGTATTGGCAGAGTATTGGTGAGCATTGGCAGAGTATTGGTGAGTATTGGCAGATTATTGCAGAGTATTGCAGTGCTGCAGAGTATTGGCAGAGTATTGCACAGTGTTGCAGAGTATTGGCAGATTATTGCACAGTGACAGTACTGCAGATTATTTTCACAGAGCAGCGCTGTGGGCACCTCACAACCAGCCCACAGCACTGCTGCCATCTCTCACCCTCCCCCCCTCCCCTCTCACTTTACAGAGTATTGGTGAGCATTGGCAGAGTATTGATGAGCATTGGCAGATTATTGCAGAGTATTGTCAGAGTATTGGTGAGTATTGTCAGAGTATTGGTGAGTATTGTCAGAGTATTGGTGAGTATTGGCAGATTATTGCAGAGTATTGCAGTGCTGCAGAGTATTGGCAAAGTATTGCACAGTGTTGCAGAGTATTGGCAGAGTATTGGCAGAGTATTGCACAGTGACAGTACTGCAGATTATTTTCACAGAGCAGTGCTGTGGGCACCTCACATCCAGCCCACAGCACTGCTGCCATCTCTCACCCTCCCCCCTCTCACTTTACTGAGTATTGGCAGAGTATTGGTGAGTATTGGCAGATTATTGCAGAGTATTGCAGTTCTGCAGAGTATTGGCAGAGTTTTGGCAGAGTACTGCAGAGTATTGGCAGATTATTGCAGAGTATTGCAGTTCTGCAGAGTATTGGCAGAGTTTTGGCAGAGTATTGCAGAGTATTGGAAGATTATTGCAGAGTATTGCAGTTCTGCAGAGTATTGGCAGAGTTTTGGCAGAGTACTGCAGAGTATTGGCAGATTATTGCAGAGTATTGCAGTGCTGCAGAGTATTGGCAGAGTATTGGCAGAGTATTGCAGAGTATTGGCAGATTATTGCACAGTGACAGTACTGCAGATTATTTTCACAGAGCAGCACTGTGGGCACCTCACATCCAGCCCACAGCACTGCTGCCATCTCTCACCCTCCCCCCCTCTCCCCTCTCACTTTACCGATCGGTACAGAGAGGGGAGGGAGGAACCGACGTCATGACGTGACGCCAGTTTGTTTACAAGTGATCGCTCTGTCATTTTACGTAGCGATCACGTGGTAAACGGCCGCTATCAGCTGTTTACCATGATCCGTGATGTGCCAGGTCTTCTGGACCTGGCGGTCACCGATGTTTCCGGGTGCGTGGGAGCAAGATTCCGGGAGGACGTTCCACGGATGTCCACCCACAATAAGCCGACCGTGCTGTAGCCGTCTTTCGGATATGGCCCGGTCGGCATGTGGTTAATGTCTCAATGTACTCTGAAAATAAAGCGTAGAACAGATACACAATTGGACATAAAAATTAAATCATGGAATCCTTTCCTTTTAACAAAATGTCATCTAAATGTTCTACTCATCAAAGTAGATACAACAGTAGAACACCCCGGTGGTTTCTTTCTACGAAGGAAGTCAAATATTGTTTGGAAAGTTCCTCCCAACACTGTTTGCAGAAGTTTCCAAAATTGTGTTGCACTTGTAGGTTGCTTCATCCATCTGTCCAGTTCATCCCAAACCCGCTGGATGTGGTGTACGAAGACTGTGCTGGCCATTCCATGTTTTGAAGCCAACCGTCTTGTTCTTTTCTTCTAAGGTAAGTTCTAGCACAGCCCGGAGGTAGGTTTTGGGACATTTCTGTACTGTGGGATGAACCCCTTACCAACAAGACGTATTCCAGAGGGTATTGCCGGGCGCTACAAAACGCTGTGGTAGTAGTTTCGGTTCAGGGTTCCACCTGCTCTGTGCAGGTCGCCGACTTTGGATCCGGCAAAAGAGCCCCAGACCATCACGCTTCCTCCTCTAAGTTTGACAGTTGGTGTCACACACCAAAGAACCACCCTTTTAGCTGTTCGATTGGCGTACAAAACCCTGCGCGATGAACCCAAGATCTCAAATTTTCAAATTCATTGGTCCATAAGACCTTCTTCCAGACTTCAGTAGTCCACCGGCGGTGCTTCATGGCCCCGGCAAGACTCTTTATCTTATTTTGCCATCCAAGCAATGGCTTTTTTTACAACCACTTGACCTGTCAAACCTGCAACACAAAGTCTCTTTACATATTATAATAGCACAAGAGGCTGACATGTCTGTGTCAGCAGGGAGAGACTATGGGACATTCATTGATCTCGACAGTGGCGGCTGGTGGATTTTTTGTTTGGGGGGGGGGGGGGGCAGCAAACAACCACCACCCCGGTGGCACGACACTAACAACCCCCCTGCGTATCTGCCGGTTGGCCTGACACTTACCTGAATAGATAGATCCAGATAGATTGGGGGGTCATCCAGTGTGGCGGGGTCTGGGCCGGGGTTCCAGGGCTAGCAGGTGTGGAATTCGAGCGGTGGCTCCAGGCTATCGGGTACGTGGTCCGGACAGCGGCTCCATGCTGGCGGGTGCAGGGTCCAGGCAGCGGCTCCAGGCTAGCGGGACGGGGTCCGGGAAGCAGCTCCAGGCAGTGGGTGTGGGGTCCACACAGCAGCTCCATGCTAGCGGGTGCGGGGTCTGGGCAGCAGCTCCAGGCTAGCAGGTACGTGGTCCAGGCAGTGGCTCCGGCCTAGCAGATGCGGGGGTCCGCGCAGTGGCTCCAGGCTAGTGGGTGTAGGGTCCACGCAGCAGGCTCCAGGCTAGTGGGTGTAGGGTCCACGCAGCAGGCTCCAGGCTAGTGGGTGTAGGGTCCACGCAGCAGGCTCCAGGCTAGCGGGTGTAGGGACTGGGCAGCAGTTCCAGGGTGGCAGGCTTCCTCTCTAGCTCCAGTGGCTTCCTCCCTGGCTCCACATCAGCATCCAATAGGATCGCCTGACATTTTGGCCAATTAGTAAACAGGTCTCGCACCTGCTTTTTGATTGTCGGGGAGAAGATTTAGTGTGAAAATAGCGAAAATTTATTCGCTGTTGTCACACAACTGGGTGGGATCGCTGTAATCTGCGCCACAAGCCCACCCTTTTTTGAAGCCTATTAGAGCCTCAGGCTCTAATCATGTGCTTCAAACCCCCCCCCCCCCCCTCCCCTCCATAGTAATTCATGAGCCCAACGTCCTAAAAGAGGATGGATGAGAGTGGTGGCGGCGGTGTCAGGGGCGGGGGGCACCCAAGCGCCCACAATGCACGGGCCGCCACTGGATCTCGATGGCATCAAAGGGCATCCGAGTTTTGGATTGTACGGGAGAAGAGACTTTTTACTTTCCCCCGGAGTTCGACTTGAACAATGATTTTAGTTTTCTTTTAAGTAATCCTGGCATAATCTTTGTTTGATGACAGCTTTTAAATGTCTGTTATCAGCTTTGGCAGGAGAATGGAAGGCCTTAGAGCCTGGCGCTCTGCCCGCCACTTATGCTCTGATAAGGAGGAAATAAACAAAATAATAATAAAAAAAAAAAATCAACTCATCCCTGAGCAAGAAAACTGATTTTTTTTATAAAAGAAGAGTGAAAAGTGAGATGTTTATACGGCTACATACCGGTATTGGTGATTACATGATCTATGATCTTTACAATTAATGATAAAAAATGGAAGCACCTCCCCCCCCAACCTCTTCGGGGGTACACCTGTGGGACACACAGTGCCAGGAGAAGATCATCTAGAGCCCAGGGTAGACATGCCAAAGCATACATTCCCCCTCCTCCCAGTACAAATCCATCCTCCTGCTAAAATCCCCCATATAAGCCTAAATCTTTGCACCCCGCCCCCCCCCATCCCCAAAATCCCCCCAGCTAAAATCCCTCCCAAAGAAAATTCACCCTTCCTAGCACAAATCCTCTACCCATAAAACTTCCCCTTCTAATACACCCCCTCCCACTTCAAATCCCCCCTCCCAGCAAAAATTGCCCTTATCCTCATCCCCCTTCCAACAAACCCCCAATCATTTTGTGTCAATTACCGTATTTATCGGCGTATAACACGCACCCCAAGTGTAGGGGGAATTTAAAAGAAAAAAACTTTTAGGAGGGAAGTTTAAGGAAAAAAACATTTAAATGCCCATCAATGCAGCCTTATCAGTGTCCACCTGCAGCCTTGCATTGCAGCCTTGTCAGTCATTTGCAGCCTTGTCAGTGCCTTTGCCGGCTTGCCGTTTAAAAATGGCGCCGCTGAGATACAGAGCGGATGTCCTGTGTATCTCGGCGGCGCTCGGTAGCTCTCAGCCTTTCTCAGCGGCTTTGAGCTATTTTGGGCCGCACTTGGCTATTTTCGGCCTCAGTCGGCCATTCTCGGCGGCTTTCGGCTTTCCGGCCGAAAATACCCGAGAACGGCCGAGTGCAGCCGAAAATAGCCAAAAGTCACAGAGAACGGCCGAAAATACCCGAGAACGGCCGAGTGCAGACGAAAATAGCCAAAAGCCGCAGAGAACAGCCGAAAATACCCGAGAACGGCCGAGTGCAGCCGAAAATAGCCGAAAGCCGCCGAGAACTGCAGAGACGCTTAGAAGCGGCACGCGGGGGATCGGTGTATAACACGCACCCACGGTTTCCCCCTGATTTTAAGGGGAAAAAAGTGCATGCTATACACCGATAAATACGGTATGTGTTAGCAAGAATCTCCCCTCAAAAACACTGAGCAATAATCTGCATGCTTACCCCCTAAGCATAAATTCCCCCCTCCTCCCAGTACAAATCCACCCTCCTGCTGAAATCCCCCATCTGAGCACAAAAAGTGTGTGTGTGTGCGTGTGGGGGGGGGGGGGGCATTTGTATGGCGCCCCCCGCAGTCAATACTTTGTAGAACCCCCTTTCTCTACAAGTCTTTTTGGGGATGTCTCTACCAGCTTTGCACATCTAGAGAGGGAGATTTTTGCACATTCTTCTTTTATTTTTATTTTTTTATTTTTTTTTTCCAAAAAAAGTTTTTTATTGAAAGAAATAATCAGAGTTTCAGCAATGTCATACAGGTGATGATGACATGGTAATCTGCCTTCTGAAATACGTATCAGACAGTTGTAGGACATGGAAAAACAAGGAAAAAATTGCGCTACAAACCATAAATGCAGGAACATTTTAAATCCTGTGAGAATGCTGCAGTTCTGTTATAGAACCCAAAAAATTATATATAAAAGAATTTTTGAAAACAGAGAAGAACCGCGCTCTTATACTACTCAAACTTCCCACGTGATCCCAATGTTCAAACCAATGAACCGTATTGGATAAAAGTAAAAAATATATGGAAATAAAGTGCACAAAGTGTAATTAAATAATCATAGTGAGCAAAATTATCATACACCAAACCATACTAATATAAATTACATTTTAAGCTTGCATATTAATAATCCCAAAGATAAAAAATGCATAAAAACGTGAATCAAAGAAAAGTCCTCCTTAATTACTAAATATATCCTTATGTGATAGTCCTCAAAAAAACTTGTGAAATCAATTATAAGCAGAAAAAAACACCACGTGTCAATAATAGTGTCCAAAATATTCTGAGTTCTTGCTTCGTAGATCGTGGAACAAAGCGTAGTGCACCACCACCAAACATCAAAATTGGCTCCTTACCAGATGTCAAAAAAATATTCGCACATCAAAAGTATTAGATCCTGCTATACATGCTCCTCAGTCCTGCAGAACTCCACCCTCTTCCAAGATCATGGTATAGAGAGGCTCCCCATATGAACAGATTACCAAATTCACCATAAAAGGGAGAAAAAAGCGCTCCGAAAGTGTAAAATTGCTTTCTTTATTATAAAACTCAAACTAAAAAGGCACACTTACAATACAGTAGTGAGATTAGGCATGAACGAGTGGAAAGCGTCGGCCGTACGCTGATATCCACGGGTCTCTCCTTCTCCAACTGGTACAGTTTCTCTAGGCAGTAAACAGCGTGTCACACCGCCCGACGCGTTTTGTGAAACTTCACGTCGTCTCGGGGCTCGGGTGACACGCCATTCTGCCTTTCTTTATATACTAGAACCCACTCTAAACCTCCTCCTCCGGATCCCGTTCGCATTTCCGCACAGGAAGTGACGCTATCCCGTGACCTTCCCACATATCCAATCCCCATACTGAAAAAAATAAAGGACCAATAGTGTCTGGTTAGCCCTAACTCATGTGTGAAGACCAAGCCTCGTTTTCATTGTCACAGCGGAAGCAACTCGATGTGACAACACAGGCGGAAGCCGTGCCCAAAACATGTCCCCGTCAACATAGTTGGCTACATTACGTTCCGGCCCCACGGCTGTTCTTTACAGAGATCCAGCGTCCATGGAAGAGGACCAAGCCGCACTTTCAAAGATAATCTTTCAAAGATAATCTATCAAGGATCCCCTGGAGACCAAACCTCACTTCCATTTAAGTGATAGGGACATGACATAACTATACCGCCCACACATCCCCTCTCCCAGCGGCGCCTCCTCCATCCTCCCGCCCCTCTCAACCCATACGGCAGAAAGCCATAGCCTGAAGGGGAAGAGGTTAGCAAGGAGTCGCCTTAAGTGTATTGCTGCAATTTAATGAACCCCATATACTATTACCGGAGGAGGAGACTTAGGTACACATCTTATCCCTAAAACACTCATAATCAAAGCAGATGTCATTACAACAAATAACATACATTTCCAAATATCAAACTGATCATATCTGGACTCTTGATTATGAAAAGTTGAAAGTTAGAAAAAAGATAAAAATAAAATAAAAAATAATAAAATAAATGCAATAAAATGGAATGAAATCAGCTCCAAATAAAAACTTCTTACATACATATACATAGCGTACTACAGACTTCCTACTTTTCTCTTTCTTATAAAAGATCTTTAACCTTTTTTCAAAAACAGTCCCTCAAGGTCATATATATGGATTCCAAAACATTTAGAATTGAGCAATTACTTAAACAAAAAATTAAACAATTACCCTGAATCCCACCAAATTACAAACTTCCAAATCAAATCTAGAGTTCAGAAGATTGCTAGAGAGGCATAATGGGAAACATGGTATTGCCCAATATAAACTCCACAGCAATGGATAGAGTCATATCGGATCCCTAAACTACCCCATAATTTAAAAACTCTTCTTTCATCAAAGAATCCCCAAAACCCTTCAGGCATTATTGATGAAAGCGTTGACATCAGTGTCCACGTTCAACCCAAAAGGGGTGTACGTCTTTAACCTATAAATCCACGACATTTCGAGGCGGGAAATTTCTCTCACTAATGACCCTCCCCTCCAGTGCGGTTTATATTTGTCTATCCCCATGTAGAGAGTGTTAGAAGGATCCCTACTGTGGACCTCATCATAATGTCTGGACACTGGGTGTTTGTCAAACCCCTGTCTAATGTTACTGATGTGTTCATTTAATCTAACTTTCAAGGCCCTCTTGGTCCTCCCCACATATTGGAGGCCACATGGACATTGAATGAGGTAAACTACCGCCTCTGAGGAACATGTAATGAACGGTTCCACTTCAAATGTCCTCTGTGTGCTGGTGGAAGAGAAACTACAAATCTTAGAACTTTTATTAATATTCAATGAACACACTTGACAGTTTCTACATCTAAAAAAAACGGTGAGGTTCTGAAAAAAACACCTACTTTTTTGGGGGGGATCTTGTACGCTAGGTGCAACTCTGTTGCCCAGTGAAGGGGCTCCCCTAAAAATAACTCTGGGGTTTTCGTGTAAGATTGTCCCCAAAATTTGGTCACTAGTCAGGAGGTGCCAATGCTTCCGGATTAGGTTTTTAATGTTCCGGTGTTGCACAGAGAAAGTAGTAATAAAGGGCAATACCACCTGGTTTCCTCCCCTATTCGTATCCCTTTCTGCCAGCAGGAGTGATCTATCCTTGTTTCTAGCAATGTTTACTGCCTCAGCTAGGGACTCTGCATTATAACCCTTCTCCAGAAATCTATGAGACAACAGAGAAGCTTGTTCATCAAAAGTCGTAATTTCGGTGCAATTCCTCCTGAGGCGCAAATATTGTCCCAGGGGAACCGCCCTCAACCACGTATCATGATGACAACTACCCAGGGGAATATATGAATTCCTGTCTGTTGTTTTAAAATATGTAGACGTTACAAAAGTGTTGTTGACCACTTTAATATTCAAATCTAAAAAGTTAACTTCCTCTAAGCTTGCCTCATAGCCAAACCTAATACCTCTGTTGTTCCCATTCAACATGGTCATGTAATCGTGTAAATCAGATTCCTCACCGTCCCATAGGAGAAGGACGTCGTCGATATAACGTACCCAAAGGATCACTTCCGGTCTCCTCGGGGAATCGACCACGTCCTCCTCCCATTTCGCCATGAAAAGGTTGGCCAAGCTGGGGGCATACTTTGCCCCCATGGCCACCCCCCTATCCTGGCGAAAAAACTGATTGTCGAACCAAAAGTAGTTATGTTTGGCCGCGAATTCCAAGAGTTCTAAAATAAAATCTATTTGAATCTGAGTGAGTCCTGAATTCCACTCCAAATAAAGTTTAACCGCCTCTAATTATAAAACATGAGGAATGATGGTGTACAGAGATGTAACGTCGGCGGTTACCAGCCACAGGCCCACTTTGGGTTTCATCCCCCCCAGCAAGTTGATAACTTGCTTGGTGTCCTTAACGTAGGATGTTACCCCTTGTACTAGGACATGTACATGGTCTTCAGCAGATGTAGCAGTTATTAATCTTGAGCTCTAAGCCCTTGTACACACAGTCGGAGATTCCGACGGAATGCGTCCTATCGGACCGTTTTGTCGGATATTCCGACTGTGTGTGGTCTCCATCGGACTGTTTCCTTCGGAGTATCCGACGGACCAAGTTTTCCAACTCGTTGGTAAAATTTTCCGAAAAAATGCTCCGATCGGACATACTCCGATTATGTGTAAAGAATTCCGATCGGACAAAGTGCCACGCATGCTCAGATCAAATTCCTACACCAAAGCTATTGGCTACTAGCCTGATGGTAGTCCCGTCGTAACGAAATAACGTCATCACGTCGGATTTTCCGACAACTTTGTCCGACCGTGTGTATGCAACAGTTTCGGACAAAATCCGTTGGACAAAATCCGCCGGACAAAATCTGACGGACTTGGTTGTCGGAATCTCCGACCGTGTTTACAAGGGCTAACGGTGAATCAGGTAAAAGATAAGTCAAACGGGACATGCACATTTAACCGCTTCAGCCCCCGGAAGATTTTACCCCCTTCCTGACCAGAGCACTTTTTGCGATTCGGCACTGCGCCGCTTTAACTGACAATTGCGCGGTCGTGCGAGCGCTGTATCCAAACAACATTTAAAAAAATTTTCCCCACAAATAGAGCTTTCTTTTGGTGGTATTTGATCACCTCTGCGTTTTTTTTTTTTTTTTGCGCTATAAACAAAAAAAGACCCACAATTTTGAAAAAAAAAATAATTATTTTTTATTTTTTGCTATAATAAATATACCCCAAAAATATATATAAAAAAGTTTTTCCTGTTGCATCTCATGGCAGCATACCCCTATGGGTTGTGGCTCCACCCCCGCAACCTGATAGGACCGTTTAACTATTAAATCTTGAGAGGGCCTCTGCTTCAGCATTCTCCTTTTTTTCCTCACCTGAGAAGACCGGACATCACCCCTTACCGCTATCGCCCCAGCCAGGTTCAAGCCTCTCCTGGGTGGAAGTCCTACCTGTACAGCCTCTAAATGAGCTTAATGGAGGAATCCCCACTCTGATGGTCTCAGGGGTATCGTTTTTATCTTTACAAATCTTAAACAGATTTATCATGCAGCGGCCTCTAACCTGTGTTTTCTGGGTATTTTCTGTACCTTTCTTTGCTAAGCTCTGTAGAACCACGCTCCTCGGGCACCGATGTTTGAACTCCTCCGCGCATGCGCTGGCGTTCAGTACCTCGTTGTCTTGTCGGTTCGCCACTTTCCAAAATGGAGCCGAACGTCGCGGGACATTTCTGCGCATGTGCGGGACGACGTCGACGTTGCGACGGCAGTGGCGCGGAATTTAAAAACAGCATTTTTGCTTTGTGTACTGTGGCTGCTGCTGCTTTACTATCAAGATCGTTTTCGAAGTCATTCCGATCATTTCTTACATATTGTTTCCTTCGGATCTTAAGGTCAGTCTCTTCGTTTCTAAAGTTATTTTTTGCAACTTGCATCTCCCTACCTGTCTTTGCACACTGACTTCCGTTCGTTTTTAGGATTCACTCTTCATGGAGGTCGCTGCCCCAGCAGACCATCGCCAGCCTATTAGGTTAGTGGGGTCAACTTGGTAAGTACGAAGAGGAAAAAGAGAGCCTGTCACTAACGCTGTCTAAACTGCACAGCCCTATCAGGTCATCCAGATCATCGCACTCAAGGTGCTCAAGAAGAAGCCGCTCAAGTCATAGACGGGACCGAGACCATAGCAGAAGCCGCTCAAGGCGCAGAGAAAGCGGAGAACACAGGAGGAGTCGATCAAGGTCCTACTCTCGACATGGCCACTCCTACCACAGAAGATCCCCTACTAGCAGACATTCTTCTCGCGCTCAAAGTCTCCATCCCTCTGGAAACTCATGCTGGGTTTGTGGTGCAATAGCACTCCCAGATATGCTGGCCTGTCGTTCATGCTTCAATGAAGCAACCAAAGACGGGGAATTAGATCCTAGTATTCCAGCTACTGAATCGCCCCTCCAAATCGCAGGGCGGGAAACTAGCAGACCTTTGCAAGGCACCACATCTGCTGCTCCCTCCACTT
Organism: Lithobates pipiens; assembly: GCF_037356315.1. Lineage (NCBI taxonomy): Eukaryota > Metazoa > Chordata > Amphibia > Anura > Ranidae > Lithobates > Lithobates pipiens. The sequence continues at coordinate 650,559,360 of NW_027507758.1, forward strand.
CAAAGATGTCAGATCCTTTGTCAGATAATGATGATATTGACACCTCTACTGGCTTCGACTTTGCATTAGTCGAACCCTTCATTAAATCAGTGAAGGAAGCGATCGATTGGGTGGAAGAGAAACAAACTCCTCAGAAGCTGAGGAAATATTTTCCAAATCTCAAGAAAGATCCTGAGACCTTCCCATTTATTGAGGAACTAGAGGATTTGATTAAAGAGGAATGGCAAAAGCCGGATAAGAAGATCAGCCTAACTAACAGGTTAGCAAAACTTTACCCCCTGAAGGAGCCTAGTGTCACTCCATTAGTGACCCCGCCAGTGGTGGATTCTTCTCTGATGCGTCTTGCCAGACATGTGACACTTCCAATCGAAGATGCTGTTACATTCAAAGATGTGCTGGATAGGAAATTTGACCTAGATCTGAAAAGATCTTACCTATCAGCAGGAGGCGCATGCAGACCAGCTGTGGCCCTTGCAGCTGTCGGTAGAGCCATTTCCAACTGGTCCGCCAATGCCGAGAGACTGGTGTCAGAAGGAGGGGAACAAGAGAAGGTAATCTCAGCCCTACAGGAACTATCTCTCGCAGGCGACTTTGTCGCAGAAGCCTCTGTAGATGTAATTAAATCTACATCAAGAGCAATGCTGAGCTCAGTAATGGCCAGAAGGGCACTTTGGCTGAAACCCTGGTCTGCAGACCCATCCTCGAAGACAAACTGATGCAAGATTCCCTTTGACGGAGCAAATCTCTTTGGAGAAAAGCTAGACTCTGCGATTTCTAAAGTTACCGGGGGAAAATCGGGTCTAATCCCTTCAGATAGAAGATCTAAACAGCAAAGACCGCCAGCCCCCAGACGAAACCTCCCAGACAAATATAGGGAGGCAAGATCCTACAGACCTGGCAAAGAGTACAGGAGAAACTGGAAGAACCCTCAATCATCCTTCCTCAAGCTCCAGAAAGCCAAGACCCCTACTACAGGGGATCAAAAGTCTTTTTGAAGGTGCGCCCGCCCAACCAGCTGTAGTAGGAGCCAGGCTCAGGTTGTTCAAGCAGGTATGGGCGGGGACAATAAAGGATCCATGGGCAGTGGCGACTGTCCAATTCGGACACAGATGGAGGTTCCGAAAGCACCCAAAGGACCATTTCCGGGTAACAAAGATACCATCATCTCACCAAAAGAGAATACTACTGAACGGATATGTTCAGGACCTAATCCAGAAGCAAGCTATAAGGGAAGTTCCTCTACCACAGAGAGGGAGAGGATTCTATTCTCCTCTATTTTTGGTAAAAAAGAAAACAGGAGACTTACGTCCTGTCATGGACTTAAAAAAACTCAATCACCGAATCCTGGTGGAGGCATTCAAAATGGAGAGTCTGCAGACAATCCTCCAGGCCATCAACATACGAGATTGGATGCTCTCCATCGATTTACAAGACGCCTACCTGCACGTTCCCATTCACACCTCATTTCAGAAATTTCTCCGCTTTGTTGTAGGTCATCAACATTTCCAATTCCAAAGTCTCCCGTTTGGAATATCCACTGCTCCAAGAACATTTACAAAGGTGTTACTGCCAGTAATAGCCCTATTAAGGGAGCAAGGCCTGAGAGTGCACCACTATCTAGACCAGGGGTGTCCAAACTTTTTTCAAAGAGGGCCAGATTCGATGAAGTGAACATGTGTGAGGGCCGACCATTTTGCCTGACATTCTTTGAACCATTAAAATTCGGTCATTCGAGCACTCATACCTGGCCCAACAAAAATTCTTGTGCCTTTGTCGCGCTCGTTTGCCCGACACACAGACGCATGCTCTGTTCTTTAGGGGTACCGTTAAGTCTTAATGGTACCCCACACATTGGAAACATGGGGTGCTTTTGGTGCAGCGCAATTAAAAAAAAAAAAAGCTCTGGGACTTCTTTCCCTGCATTTTTGTGGGTATGGAAGCCCATTGAAATGCATGGGCTGCCCATGCAGCCATGCAGATGTGAGCCAAGGGCTTATTGGAGGGGCAGTAAAACTACATGGTTGAGCTGTTTTTACCACCCCCAACTTCTCCCCCTTTAGCTGCAGAGGGAGCAGCTGGGGGTGTACACATGCTGTGGCTGCAGCTGGAGGTATGCTCAGGGTGAATGGGCCTGCACTGCAACTACCCCGCAAATGTGTGGACTGCACAGTTGCGGTATAGTGATGCTACATTTACGGGCTTAAAACAGGTGGTGAGGAGGCAACATAATGCCTCTTTACCACCTTTCAAATGCCTCTAAAAAGCGATCTGTATATGGATTGCTTTTCAGAGGAGCAGCAATCCTGGCTGCTATCACACACACAAGCACCACAAAAGCAGTTCTGATGGTACAAGAATGGGGGGGGGGGTCTGGATTAAAAGTAACACACATGCATACACATACACACAGACATACACACATACAGACACATGCATATACTTACATACATACAGACACATGCACACACACACATACAGACACATGCACACACGTACATACATACATACATACATACAGGCACATACATACATACATACAGACATACACGCACATACATACAGACATACATACACACACACACACACACACACACATACATGCACACAGATACATACAGACACACATACAGACACACATACATGCACACACATACAGACAGACATACACGCACATACATACAGACACACATGCACATACGCATACATACAGACATACATGGAAACACACACACATGCAATCATACATGCACAGACACACATACACATGCACACACACACACACACACACAGACACACATGCACATACAGACACACATACACACACACACATACACAGACAGACATGCACACACACACACATATAGACACACATGCACACACATACATACAGACATGCACACACATGCACAGACACACATACATACAGACACACATACATACAGATACACATGCACACACACACATACATACATACATACAGACACACATGCACACACATGCATACAAACAGACATGCACACACACACATACAGACAGACATGCACACACACATACAGACACACATGCACACATACAGACACACATGCACACATACAGACACACATGCACATACATACAGACACACATGCACATACATACAGACACACATGCACATACATACAGACAGACATGCACACATATACATACAGACACACATGCACACATACAGACACACATGCACACACATACATACATACAGACACACATGCACACACACACACATACACATAAATGAAGCCTTTTTAAAACGAATCTAGCTTGTAGTACAGTACCTTTCCATTCCATTTCCTCATTCAGCCGGGTACTGCACTGTAGGGGGAAGCAGAGAGCACAGCACACTCCTCTGCACTTTACTTTCACTTTTGAAGCCGACGGAGCTTCACACAGTGCCGGGGATCGGCTCATTTGACAGCCCTGATCCCGCAGCACACCAGGCGGGCCGTTCAAAACCGGACTGCGGGCCGCGATTGGCCCGCGGGCCGGACTTTGGACATGCCTGATCTAGACGATATCCTTCTCCTGGCCGACAACTGAGATTCCCTCCTACTTCATCACGCAATCCTAATCTCCACCCTGCAAAAATTCGGGTGGCTGATAAATTGGGGGAAGAGCAGTCTAAATCCCATGCAGCGAATGATTTTTCTGGGGGCGGAGCTGGATACCCGACTCAATACAGTAGAACTCCCAGAGGAGAAAGTTCCCATTCTAATCCGGAAAGTAAAATGATTACTCGTGGCCACTACCATTCCCGCCAGGGAATGTCTCAGTATTTTAGGGTCATTCTCGGCAACTATCCCAATGGTACAATGGGCCCAGTGGAATGCCAGGCCTCTTCAAATATCATTCCTGAAACAATGGAACGGCGTGTCAATGACCCAGCGATAGTGATCCGGAAAGAGGTGAAGCAATCGCTATCATGGTGGACCAAACCACACAATCTGAAGAGGTGCAAACGCTTAGTCCTTCTCTCTCAAGAAGTAATCACCTCGGATGCCAGCATGGAAGGATGGGGAGCACACTATCGTCACCACGCAGCCCAAGGTTGTTGGCCATTCAGGACACACGATGTGGTTTCCAACTTATTGGAGATGAAAGCAGCATTACAGGCACTACTAGCCTTCAGCCATTTTCTGGAGGGAAAAGACGTCCTACTAAAGATGGACAATCGAGTGGCGGTGGCCTATATCAACAGGCAAGGGGGCACCTGGAGTCGCTCCATGTTGCAAGAAGTCCAACCAGTCTTCCAATGGGCACAACTGAATTTAACCAGTCTCAGGGCAACATACGTGCCAGGTGTCCAGAATCAGATAGCAGACACCTTGAGTCGACAGTTCGTATCCAACCACGAATAAGCCCTAAGCAGTCAGGCTTTTTCTCTGATAACGAAGACTTGGGGAGTTCCAGATATCGATCTGGCAGCAACTCCGAACAACGCAAAGTGTCAGAGGTACCTGGCGAGAGTTCCCTTTCCTTCGGCAGATGGCACGGATTGTTTACAAGACAACTGGAATTTCCACCTAGGTTACGTGTTTCCACCAACTCCAATCATATCGAGGCTTCTACTCAGACTCAGGAAATCAAGTTCCACAGTATTAGCAGTCCTGCCCTTTTGGCCGAGGAGACCGTGGTTCACGACCCTACTCCAATTGAATACAGCAGAACCATTGCCGCTTCCCGTGACAGCGGATCTACTCTCTCAAGGTCAATTTCTCCATCCATGCCCAGAGAAGTTACACCTAACAGCATGGAGACTGAAGGGGCTAGGTTCATAGCTCACGGCTGTTCCCACAGAGTGATAAACACCCTTCTTCAAGCCAGAAGGTTTACCACTAATAACACTTACAAGAGAATCTGGGATAAGTTCCTCTCGATCGCGCAACAACAAGCCTGGGACCCTTCATCCCCTACAGTTGCTCAGGTCCTAGAGTTCTTGCAGCTAGGTCTCGACAAAGGTCTTGGTTCCAGCACCCTGAAAGTGCACGTATCAGCTCTATCTGCCATGACGGGGGTGAAATGGGCTCAAGAACCCCTTATTTCTCAATTCCAGAAGGCTTGTCTAAAATTGAGACCTCCCAGAAAGCCCTCCTTTCCAACTTGGGATCTTTCGGTAGTACTGGATTTCCTTTCCCATGATCCATTCTTTCCAGTTGAAAAAGCTTCCCTTTGGGATCTAATCCTCAAAATCACCTTTCTGATAGCGATTACATCAGCCAAGAGGGTATCGGAAATGCATGCACTAATGGCAAAGGAACCATACCTTACCATCTACCCAGACAAGGTAGTTCTGAAACCTTCAGACCGCTTCATCCCCAAAGTGGCTTCCTCCTTTCATTTTAATCAGGAAATATGCCTTCCCACTCTTTCTACAGAGCAGGGTGACCCTCATCCACTTGATGTAAAATCTAACTTACTGGCCTACCTCTCGAAGACCAGTGACCTCAGGAAAGTGGAGAACCTCCTAGTCATCCCTCACGGCTCCAGAAGAGGACAGGCAGCTACTTCCCTCACTATCGCAGCATGGCTTGTGAAAATCATAAAGAAATCCTACTCATCTAATAAAGCTCAAATACCTGAGGGCTTAAAGACGCACTCTACAAGGGCGATGGCAACTTCCTGGGCAGCCTTCTGCAAAGTCTCCTCAGAAACCATCTGCAAGGCAGCCACATGGTCTTCAAAAAGTACTTTTATATCCCACTACAAAGTGGACTCCGCTAGGTTGTCCACGGTGGAATTTGGAAGAGCGATTATTCAGTCCAATTCCTCCATTCCTTGTAAATAAACTTTTTCTGCTCATACCCACCCAGTTTTGCGAGTTAGTCCCCATAGGTGTATGCTGCCATGATGCGACAGGAAAACGTAAAATTGTATACTCACCTTTCCGTAATTTTCCTTTCCTGTTGCATCTCATGGCAGCATACAGATGCCCACCCGTCTAAGGTGAGGTATCTATATATTGAGAATGCTGAAGCAGAGGCCCTCTCAAGATTTAATAGTTAAACGGTCCTATCAGGTTGCGGGGGCGGAGCCACAACCCATAGGGGTATGCTGCCATGAGATGCAACAGGAAAGGAAGAAGATTTTTTTTTTACTAGTAATGGCGGCGATCAGCAAATTTTATCGGGACTGGGACATTATGGCGGACACATCAAACAATTTTGACACATATTTAATTCTTATACAGTGTGATCCCCTCCTGACTATTGCCCCTGACGAAGGGACGTCTGTGTCCTGAAACGCGTTGGGCTGTCTGGACTCTATGGGAATTCAGCTTCAAGTCTCATTCAGTTTTTATCTGGTTTGATATTTCCAAATCTGTATATATGTATATTCGTTTCAATAAAATATGTTGCATTTTTGTATTTTTTGCACTCTGTTGCCTTTAAAGTCCCAACCTCCTGGGGGGGGTATCTCCTTTTTGAATTGACACATTTTTTTGGGACCATTTTCATTTATACAGTGATCAGTGCTATAAAAATGCACTGATTACTGTAATGTCACCGGCAGGGAAGGGGTGATCAAGGGGTTAAATGTGTTCCCTATGTGTGTGTTCTAACTGAAGGGGGGAGGGGACTGTGTAGGGGAGATGACAGATCATGGTTCATACTCTGTATGAACAGACAATCTGTCTTTTCTCCCCTCAGAGAACCGGAAACTGTGTGTTTACACACACAGATCCTGGTTCTCCGCGTGTCACCCCCGGGAGCCCTCTGCTCTCCCCCCAAAGCGATGCGAGTGCCCGGCGGTCACGATCACCGCCGGGCACTCGCATCGCCTTGGGGGGAGAGTAGAGGGCATATGTGCGTGCCCCTAGTGGCCACAGGAAGAAGCGACATTACATAACGTTGCTTCGCCCACCTGTGCCAATCTGCCGCAGTACAACTGCGGCGGCTGGTCGGCATGTGGTTAAACTTGTGATGAGTAGCAAAAACGACAGAAACAGTATTAATCATTCTTCTGTCTGAAGCTAAGGGTAGGAAAGAGAAAAAAAAAAAACTGAAAACTCTAAGCACATTCCATATATTTGGTTGGGTCTTTAGGTGTTTGTATGATAGCGTAAAGCAATTTGAGGCACGAGTTGCCGGCGACGCATTTCAGCCAGTTGGCCCCAAGTGTTTGTATTGGGGTCCAATTGCTCCGACTAGGGTAGGTAACAAGGATAGGGCGAGAAGGAAGGGAGTAGGGGAATAACATGGAGAGCGAGGAAAGGGTGAGGAATCATGGGGGGAGAGGGAGATAGAACCATCGTCTCCTCTGTATCTGCTAGGGGTTTAATGTTGCTTATATACAGTGCAATAATGTGACGGGAGGGGGTGCGAGGGGGAGGAAATCCCCCTTCATGATGGGGTTGTAAAAGAATAAGTCGATCAAGATCTTCCCATACTCGTCCCTTGGGAAGGGGTGGGAAGTCTCATGTCGAGTGATGGTAGGATCTGGGGCGGACTGACCAGTCGGTCACTGGGGCGCCGCCCGAGGGCCCGAGGACATTAGGGGCCCGGACTCGGCCACATGAGAGGCCACTTGCAGCAGCTGAATTACATGCCGCGATGCCGAAAATAACACAGCTAACTGTGCGCTGCTCCCCGCCGTCCCCTCCTTCCCTCCCGTCCATCCCAGGTGCTTGTAATGTATGCGTCGTGACATCACCTGGGACGGACGAGAAGAGTGGAGGGGCTGGCGGGGAGCAGCGCGCTGTTAGAAGTACTATTATCGGCATCCGGTGACTCGGTGAGTGAAGCCGAGACACCAGTGCCGCTACACGTGATGGGGGGGAGTGTACAGATGTAAGGGCCCCGGGTCCCCCACCCCACAGTGCACTAGTGGGTGTGTATGTGTGTCCCCCTATTTGCATGTCCTCCTGTGCTGTGTGTGTGTCCCCCTGTGTGCGTGTCCCCCTGTGTGCGTGTCCCCCTGTGTGCGTGTCCTCCTGTGTGCGTGTCCTCCTGTGTGCGTGTCCTCCTGTGTGCGTGTCCCCCTGTGTGCATATCCTCCTGTGTAAATGTCCTCCTGTGTGCGTGTCCTCTTGTGTGCGTGTCCTCCTGTGTGAGTGTCCTCCTGTGTGAGTGTCCTCCTGTGTGCGTGTCCCCCTGTGTGCGTGTCCCCCTGTGTGCATGTCCTATTGTGTGAGTGTCCCCTGTGTAAGTGTCCTCCTGTGTGCATGTCCCACTGTGTGCGTGTCCCCCTGTGTGCGTGTCCTCCTGTGTGAGTGTCCCCCAGTATGCATGTCCTCTTGTGTGAGTGTCCTCCTGTGTGCATGTCCCCCTGTGTGTGTATCCCCCAGCGTGCATGTCCTCCTGTATGCGTGTCCCCCTGTGTGTGCGTTCTCCTTCCAGTGTCCCCCTGTGTGTGTGCGTGTTCTCCCTCCAGTGTTCCTGTGTGTGTGTGCGTTTTCCCTCCAGTGTCCCCCTGTGTGTGCGTTTTCCCTCCAGTGTCCCCCTGTGTGTGCGTTTTTCCTCCAGTGTCCCCCTGTGTGTGTGCGTTCTCCCTCCAGTGTCCCCCTGTGTGTGTGTTCTCCCTCCAGTGTCCCCTGTGTGTTCATTCTCCCTCCAGTGTCCCCCTGTGTGTGTGCGTTCTCCCTCCAGTGCCCCCCTGTGTGTGCGTTCTCCCTCCAGTGTCCCCCTGTGTGTGTGTGCGTTCTCCCTCTAGTGTCCCCCTGTGTGTACGTTCTCCCTCCAGTGTCCCCCTGTGTGTGCGTTCTCCCTCCAGTGTCCCCCTCTGTGTGTGTGCATTCTTCCTCCAGTGTTCCTGTGTGTGTGTGTGTGTGCGTTCTCCCTCCAGTGTCCCTCTGTGTGTGCGTTCTCCCTCCAGTGTCCCTCTGTGTGTGCGTTCTCCCTCCAGTGTCCCCCTGTGTGCGTTCTCCCTCCAGTGTCCCCCTGTGTGTGCGTTCTCCCTCCAGTGTCCCCCTGTGTGTGTGTGCGTTCTCCCTCCAGTGTCCCCCTGTGTGTGTGTGCGTTCTTCCTCCAGTGTTCCTGTGCGTGTGCGTGTGTGTGTGTGTGTGTGTGCGTTTTCCCTCCAGTGTCCCTCTGTGTGTGCATTCTCCCTCCAGTGTCCCTCTGTGTGTGCGTTCTTCCTCCAGTGTCCCCCTGTGTGCGTTCTCCCTCCAGTGTCCCCCTGTGTGTGCGTTCTCCCTCCAGTGTCCCTGTGTGTGTGCGTTCTCCCTCCAGTGTCCCCCCGTGTGTGCGTTCTCCCTCCAGTGTCCCCCCATGTGTGCGTTCTCCCTCCAGTGTCCCCCCGTGTGTGCGTTCTCCCTCCAGTGACCCCCTATGTGTGTGTGCGTTCTCCCTCCAGTGTCCCCGTGTGTGCATTTTCCCTCCAGTGTCCCCTGTGTGTGTGTGCGTTCTCCCACCAATGCCCCCCCATGAGTGTGCGTTCTCCCTCCAATGTCCCCCCATGTGTGTGCGTTCTCCCTCCAATGTCCCCCCGTGTGTGTGCGTTCTCCCTCCAATGTCCCCCCCCTGTGTGTGCGTTCTCCCTCCAGTGTCCCCCTGTGTGTGCGTTCTCCCCCCAGTGTCCCCCTGTGTGTGCGTTCTCCCCCCAGTGTCTCCCTGTGTGTGCGTTCTCCCCCCAGTGTCCACCTGTGTGTGCGTTCTCCCTCCAGTGTCCCCCTGTGTGTGCGTTCTCCCCCCAGTGTCTCACTGTGTGTGCGTTCTCCCCCCAGTGTCCACCTGTGTGTGCGTTCTCCCTCCAGTGTCCCCCTGTGTGTGCGTTCTCCCCCCAGTGTCTCACTGTGTGTGTGTTCTCCCCCCAGTGCCCCCCTGTGTGTGCGTTCTCCCTCCAGTGTCCCCCTGTGTGTGCGTTCTCCCCCCAGTGTCCACCTGTGTGTGCGTTCTCCTTCCAGTGTACCCCTGTGCAGGTGTAGCTTGAGTGTTGGGATCAAGGGGGCCTCATGATTTTCTATTGCCCGGGGGCCCCATGAGTTGTCAGTCCTCCCCTGGGTAGGATGAGGTTGGGTATGTGTTGAGCAGGTAAGCAGTAACTGCTCGGTGTGGGGTATCCGGCTTAGATTATCCCATAATTGACCGGTATCTATCTGTGGTTTGGAAGTGGGTCCAGCATGCTCAGGTGCGTGAGAATTTTGCTGGGGAATCTCGGGCAATGAAGCTTAATTCCTCAATTTCTGCAATTCTGCCAATTCGCTTGAAACCATTCAGAGATAGTCGAGATCTGGTTGGATCTCCAATGTACGGGAATACACATTCCGGCCGCATTAATCAAGGGTAGGACTAAGGTTTTACGGTATTTTTGTGCCGGTACATCAGAGTGCTGATGGAGAAATTGGGCGTGGGGTGTGTTCTAGAGAAAATGTAGAGATCAGTGTTACCAGTTTGTTGACTCAAGTCCAAAATGGTTGGATTAGTGGGCACGACCGCCAGATATGGAGCATGGTACCTGGCTCTTTGGTGCATCTCCAGCATGTGTTAGGGATAGAAGCGTTGTATTTGTTGGGGTGCGGTACCAGCGGGTCAGGGTTTCGGAATAATCTTCCTGAATGGAAACACTGAGGGACCCTTTATATATATATGTAAATATGGGTTCCCATCTGTCAATTCGAGTTACAATTCTCTTTCCCATGATGCACATAACTTCCCAGATTTAGGGGGGTGTCTAAGAAAAGCAAGTTATATTTGTTAAAGATCACATCTTTTGCCCATTCTTCTTTGCAAAATATCTCAAGCTCTGAAAGATTGGATGGAGAACGTCTGTTAAATTTTCAAGTCTTGCCACAGATTCTCAATGTGATTTAGGTCTGGACTGTGACTGGGTCATTCTAAGCCCCTGTACACACGGTCGGAGATTTTGCCAACCAAATCCGTCGGATTTAGTCCGTTGGATTGTGTCCGACGGATTGTGTCCGAAACTGTTGCATGCACACGGTCGGGCCAAGTTGTCTGATTTAGCGGTTGCGAAGAACGCGGTGACGTAAGCCGTGTACGGCGGGACTAGAAAAAGGAAGTTCAGCACCACGTCCGGCACCCTTTGGGCTCCTTCTGCTGATCTCGTGTTTTAGTAGAAGTTTGGTGAGAGATGATTCGCGCTTTTCAGATTAGTGATTCAGATCGCTACCGCTCTTCAGTTTGTGCTTGTCTTTGCGTATCTGATAATCAGTGCGTGTAGTCATTAAGTATTTGCTTCTCATTGTGGACTCTATCTTGGTATAGTACGCTTTGAAGGGCATTTTTTATTGTCTGCTTGCCTCTGCTATTCAGGTCGTCCTTTCAGGCCTTGCTGTTTATCGGTGCTTTCTGGTGTCCATTCTGACCAGCCGACCGTTTTCCAAACATGTTTCGTCTACGTACTCGTCGTACAGTTTGTGCTGTGCAGAGGCTTCGTGTTGGGGTTCTTACTTTGACTTTGACACAAGCCCGGTCCATGAACAGGGAGGGGAGGCGTTTGTGGACTAAGAATTGGTTGCGCCAGTGTCACCAGTTCTCCCACATGCCTTTGCCCTGTGAGATCCGCGAGAATTTTAATCCTGATCATTTCTGGATTATTCTCAGGATGACGGACCCCGTTTTTCACCGTCTGCTGGCTTTGCTGACCCCTTATATCACCAGGCAAGATACCTGCATGTGGCAAGCCATCACTCCGGAGCAGAGGCTCATCGCCACGTTGCGCTACTTGGCGACTGGGAGAAGCCTTCAGGACCTCAAGTTCTCTACAGGCATCACCCCCCAGGCTCTGGGGATCATTATTCCAGATGCAGAAGGACTATATTATGCTAATTGTTATCCTTAAACATCACATTCTATGTATTTCATGATTGCTAATGTCTTGCATTTCTTTCCTCATTCCCTAATTACCATCATTGCAATATGCTCTAATTCATATGCTCTGCCCCTTTGTCCTCATGCAGATTTGCCTCACTAACTTCCCCACCATGCTCTTCTTGGCCCATAAAACTATAGTCTAGTCACTTACCAATGTCTTTTGGCAGCTCCATAGTATTGCTTTACCCTAAAATGTCTACAAATTTGATGTGCTTCAATTCATGCAAAGTGACATTTTTTTTTAATTTTTGGGGTTGTGCCAAACTCATTAGTAACCCCCTCCCCCCAACTGCTACCTCAGCTGATAGCAATCTTCTATCTGATGACTTGACCCAATACACACTATACCTACCTTTTTCATGATCACATTTATGGACAAATTCACCAAAGCATGTAGTGTAAGGGCCTCAATACTTTCAAATGCTATTTTTATTTTTTTAACACATTCATTTTCTTGCTATGTAATAGCAGAATGTCAACATGTGCTTCCATTTTGTTATTATGACACTTCTTACCTGTCCGGTGGGCTGCCAATAGTGTAACTAAGGAGGGGCTTCACAAAGTATCACACATTATTTAGGCATTCAGCTCTCAATCAAATCTCATTTTTTAGCAAGGGCCCATCAGATGGGGGGGTGATGACTCTCATAAGGGGACCTTATACTTTAGGCTTTAAATACTCAGTTAAAAAAATGTTATACTAATTTTGTCCAAAAATGCGGGTGTCTAATCTGCATGCAATGTTGATTTGTCAAATTACTAGTTTTTGTTCTTGTTTCACTATACAGTGTCCTTCAACGCCACAGGAATGGCAGACTGTGGCCTCCCACTTTGCCAGTTTTATTAAAGTTGTGCCTTTTTCACCAACAGTGCAAACCCAAGTTCAGAGCGAGATGAGGGGACAGTCTCTTCAGATAATCTTATTATGTTGTGGGTCTGCTACACACACACCTTCTTTTTGTAACTAATGTATTTAGTGCATTACTGACCAAAATCGTGCTAATTTTCAGCACCATGGCAGGAAAATGGCATGATTGTCCAAATTTACACCTCACTGTGGGTGTTATTTACTAAAGGCACATCCACTATGCACTACAAGTGCACTGCAAAAGTACACCTGAAACTGCACTTGGAGTGCAAAGTGCAAAGTGGAGTTGCCTTTAGTAAATCACACTCCTTCTCAGCACAAACTAAAATTTGACTCCAAATAGATTTTATGCCCAATAAAAAAGGAAGCCACACATTGTTGAGAATTCAACTTTTTAATACAAGCACATTCACATGTGCGTTTAGTAAAGGTTTTTACAACAAACCAAGAGATTTTGTGTATCCAAAACAGAGTTTAATCATTTCTTTTACTTGTTTTTTTTTGTGTAAACAGGCATGTATCAAACCGTAAAATACAGAACACAGGAACTTACAAAGTTCAACTTGGAAAAGTGAAGACAATATCAGACATGAGTATGTACAAACTGGGCTGATATTGCCTTCATCACATGGGGTGTGACCCCTGAAAAAAACACATTTGGAAGATGCACACAGTGTGTCAACATGTGCTATCTCCCATCATGGGGGATCAATGTACATGCTTTGGGGCTGCAACCCCTTCATCTCAGACACTTTCCACAAAACATGTACATCGATCCCCCATGATGGGAGATAGCGCATGTTTACACACTCTGTGCATCTTCCAAATTTTTAATTTTGCAAAATACAATTTTTTTTGTTAAAAAGCAAAAATAAAACCCTATCTAGTTTTTTTGTTTTCACACTCTCCCCAAAACATCAATGATGTTCTTCATTTTATTTTTAACATCATTGATGTTTTGTTGTACAATTTCCAAATCCCGATTGCACCCCATTATCTCCCCGATCAAGATCTGGGCACTTTCACTGGTAAAACGGGAATCTTCTTCCACATCACCTAAAAAACAAAGCAAACAAACACACCATGTAATCCAAATATGGTGATATACATTGATGAGCTTACCGGAAGCTGTGTTCTCCGACACTCACCTGTTGTGTTGACAATTTGTCCAACCTCCACAATCTCTTCCTCCTCCTCCTCCTCCTGCTCCTGCTCCTCTGTTTCTTCTTTTGGAAGTTGCCTTTCTTTGGGAGGGGTGTGGTCCCTGGTGTCCTCATGGTCCCTGGTGTCCTCATACTTGCCGAGTCTTCTCTCCCCTATGAGAATGTAAACAAAGATTAATTAGCACACAGAGGGCAGAAATAGGAATATGAAACATTGCTTGGAAGTGTTGTACAATTGTGTTTTTGGGCCGAGTTACAAGGTGAGAACATTATTGTGGACACTTTGTTAAGCTGGAATACTTCCCTGCAGAACGATGTTTTATACGAACGAACAAAACCATGACCTTGAAAGTGGCCATTTTAAAATGCACAACATGAAATCAAAGCACATGGAGCAGTATGCAAGCAAGAATAATCATATGAACACACGACAACTACTTACTTTTTTTAAGAACACGCTTGATACTTCTGTACTGCTCCCTCAGTTTCAGGTCTGACCAGCGTTTTCTCAGTTGATCCTTGCATCGGCGTACCCCAGAATTCTTCAGAAGACTCTTCACAACTTTATTCATGATCTTGGCCTTTCTGATATTTGGGTTTGGGTAAGGTCCATACTTCCCATCATAGTCGGTCCTGTTCAATATGTCCACCATCTCCAACATCTCTCCAAAAGACATATTTGAGGCCTTAAATCTTCTCTTCCTGGATCGAGACGTTTCAGGCTCCGGGCTTTCCTCACCCTCCTCCTCATTAGTGGAACTATTAGTGCGTATCTGTGTTCTCTCCGCCATGTGCTCTCCCCACTGCACGGGAAGCGAAGGGGCGGGGAATAGTCTGGAAAGAACGTCAGGGGCGGGCGGAGTTTCACGCATGCGCACTGTATATAAAACGCAACACGCGTGTATCGTCCGTACGATCTGGGAGGAGAGTGTGAGTCACGGACGCGACGAACGTGGAAATGAAGGTAACATTTTTAACTTGGTGCTTCACTAGACTAGACTGCTTGTATCTAGGCCGATGTTGGGACAAGATTAGGAGGGTTTTTAATTGCATTATTAGTATTTGAGGGTTTGTCTTGTGTTGTGCCTTGCAGACAAAATGGACCCATTCACAAATGCCAACTTTATGGGGCTATTCATAGAACTGTACATGGAGATGCCCTGCCTGTGGCAGTTCCCCAACAAGTTTTATTATGACAGATCCAAGAGGAACGCAACACTGGAGAAACTGCTTGCTTTGGCGCAGATCAGAGTCCCCACGGCAGACATGACATACCTGAATCGCAAAATTGTGGCCATGAAGATGACATATCTCAGGGAGAGAAAGAAGCACCTGGAGTCCTTGAGAGAAGGAGATACAGATGCCGTTTATTACCCCAGGATGGTTCACTTTAACAGGCTGCATTTTCTGGTAGACCAAGGGGTACCCAGGCCACCACTCAGGCCACCACTTTCCATGCTTCCTCCAAGGCATCCTTCACTCCCAGCTGAGGCTTCTGATGTCCAACCTGGGCCTTCCAGGCAGCAACATGTGGTGGGGCCAAGCTTGAGACAGGTATTGCATTGTTGAACATATTTCTTCTGTTACATTTAATGATGTTAACTAGATGTTCTTATTGATCAGTAAGTTGATATTTCTCAAAGTGGTTTACATCTCAATAGACAGTAGTGACCAAAAATGATTGGGACGGGAAAGAAAAATGCTGGTCTCAGAATGATAGTCTGTTCTATTTGGTAACATTCAATTAGCAAAAGCCAGGAGCACAAAATGGTGTGATTGATGATCAAAAAACTAAAACTATGTCCCCTTTTCATACACAGGAAGACTTCAGTCGGGGGGAGGCTGTGGTAAGTGGCAGCCAGGAGGTTGACCAACACCCTCCTCCTCCTGCCCCAGCTACAGGAGCCCAGCCACAGCCTGGAAGGATGCCTGGTGGGAAGTCCCAAAGGAAGACCAGAGAGTGATGGCCTGGGTTGAGTCTGGTGTGCCAGAAGATGCAGCCTCTTGAAGAACCACATCCTGGGGACAGAAATGGCATCTGAATTTCCTGCTCTCTAGGACTTCAGGAGCAGACTTCTCTCCCTGAGATATCTACTCCTCAGGCCACCAATTTTTTAATATCTAATTTAGTCATGTCTGCCCTGGGGGCCAAAGGCTGCACCAAAGTTAAGAAGTTTCTCCAGTGCTGCGTTCCTCTTTTTAGTTTCTAGCGAACAAAATAAATTATTTTTTTTGTTTGATGAAATACTTGTGTGATGTGTTTTCCTTCAAAAAGTACAGTTTATTTATGAGCAGGCAAGGTACATTTCAAAAATACAAAGTGAACTAAATAACAAGGGGTAACAACACTAAACAACCTCCTGTCGATTAAAAAAGAAAAAGAAAATATAAAAAATACAATAATGTTGTTGTTGTAAGTTTATACACAAAAAAAATAAAAAAAATAAATAAGGAGAAATGAGCAAACTGTCTTTAAAGGAGATTTTTAGGGAATCCCCCCCCCCCCCCCAAAAACATCCAAAAAAGAAAAAAACAAATCTAAAATTGTGTAGATGTGACGCAAACTAAAATTGTATTGCTGAAATGGTTAAAAAAGAGTAATGAAATACGTTCGGGAGAAGTGTGTGTGACTATGAGCATCAAAAGAAGTTGGTTCTTGCAGCATTGTAAAGAACAAGAGAATGCGCTTGATGAAAGAATTTTTAACATTGCAGCGTGACGAATGTGCTATATCGCTTACGAGCAGTAGTTTTACCTGAGCGAGCGCTTTCATGTCGGAATTTGAATGTGAGCATGCGTGGCACTTGGTCCGATCAAAATTCTCTACACATGATCGGATTAGGTCCGACCGGCCCAGTTGGTCGGGAAATATTTCCAACATGTTGGAAAATTGTGTCCGACGGAGATTCAGACGGAATCAGTCCGATGCATATCACTAGGGATGAGCTTCGTGTTCGAGTCAAACGTACGTTCGACTCGAACATTGGCTGTTCGTCCGTTCGGCGAAATCCGAACATTTTGGTCCGTTCGCGTCAAATTCGCGTGGCGCTCACGGCCCACAATGCACTGCGATGGCTCAGTGCATTGCTGGCTCATGATTGGCCAAGCATGCACTGTGACCCTGCATGCTTGGCCAATCGCAGCTCCAGCAGCGAGGAGAGCCATGATTGGCCACAGGCAGGATGCCTGTGGC
Source organism: Lithobates pipiens (assembly GCF_037356315.1). Lineage (NCBI taxonomy): Eukaryota > Metazoa > Chordata > Amphibia > Anura > Ranidae > Lithobates > Lithobates pipiens. The sequence goes on from NW_027507758.1 coordinate 650,576,388, forward strand.
CAATCATAGCTCAGACTGTGTAGTGCACGCCCCACACTATATAAGGCCGCCATCGCGGCGGCCTCGTGTAGTGTGTTGGCGTCTGAAGCAGTGGGTGTTCTGTGTACCTTCAACACAGTACACACCGATCGTTTTCGGCCGATTTTCTATCTTGCTGTTGTGTAGTGGTTATTGTCTGCGTGCCCTGACCGCAGTATACACCACTATATTCACCTCACCTATATAGCTAGTGATCTGTCTTTTATAATAGAGCTTGCAGTCAGTAGTGTTAGGAGATAGTGCGTGCTGTCTGCGTGCTCTGTACCCAGTACATACCGCTATATCCACCTACATAGCTGTTCTCTATTTGAGACCACTTGCCATCTGCAGGAGTTATTGGAAGTTGTGTGTGCCTCCAGCACAGCACAGTATACATCTGTATATACCCCTTTATCTCTGGTGTTCTCTGGTTATTGTCTGCGTGCCCTGACCGCAGTATACACCGCTATATTCACCTCACCTATATAGCTAGTAGTAGTGATCTATCTTTTATAATAGAGCTTGCAGTCAGTAGTGTTAGGAGATAGTGCGTGCTGTCTGCGTGCTCTGTACCCAGTAGTGTTAGGAGATAGTGCGTGCTGTCTGCGTGCTCTGTACCCAGTACATACCGCTATATCCACCTACATAGCTGTTCTCTATTTGAGCCCACTTGCCATCTGCAGGAGTTATTGGAAGTTGTGTGTGCCTCCAGCACAGCACAGTATACATCTGTATATACTCCTTTATCTCTGGTGTTTTATAATAAAGGCATCTGCAGGAGTTAGTGGGTGTTGTGTGCCTCCAGCACAATATACACTACCCAACTGCTGTTTTACCCAACTCCCTTCAGGCCATTACCATGTCTGGAAGGCCAGCAAGGAGAGGCAGACAGGCGCGAGCCGATAAAAGAGGGCAAGCATGCTCTGTGTCTAGAGACAACAGTGCTGGTCGTGGACGCGGTGCATTGTCATCAGCACGTGGCCATGGGACATGCTTGTCCTTCTTTTCGGCAGCTGGACATGTTGAACCGCAACATGCCAACGACTTGGTAGAGTGGATGACCAAGCCCTCTTCATCCTCCTCATCCTCTCTCACCCAGTCTCAGGGTAGTAGCAAAGCAGCTGCCAACGCATCGTCTTCCCTCCTCTCAATGTCATCATCAGTGACTCCTTCCCTAGACCCATCACGTCCTCCTGAGGAGTCTCCTGAACTCTTTGAGCACAGTGTTGGGTACATGCTCCAGGAGGATGCCCAGTGTTTTGTGGGCTCTGATGATGACACTCAGCTAGAGGAAGGCAGTAGCGTGAGCGCAGACAGAGGGGATGCTCAAGAAGGACAGCAATCTGGCAGTCATGTTCCACAAGCTGCAGCATACTGCCAGGTTTGCTACAGCGATGAAGAGAGAGGGGATGATGAGGGCACTGACTCCACGTGGGTGCCTGGAAGGAGGGAGGAGGAGGAGGAGGAGGAGGAGGAGGCACATGTCCAACGAGGCAGGATGCCCTCCGGGGGCCAGCTTAGGGGCAGCACACCGACTGAATCACACCGCAGAGCTCCGCCTGTGCAGAGCGCTGCCTCTGCGCGTTATTCTAAAAAGTTCTTTGGTGTGGGCCTTTTTTGAGACGAGTGCATCAGATTGCACCGCTGCTATTTGCAACATATGTCTCAAGCGTATCTCACGTGGCCAAAACATCAGCCGCTTGGGCACCACATGCTTGACCAGACATATGTTGACCTGCCATGCAGCTTGTTGGCAAGCGTACCTCAAAGACCCACACCAAAGAACAAAGCGGACCTCTCCTTGCTCCTCATCAGCTGGCATCTCCAACCCCACTAGACCTTCAGTCCTCTCTGAAACCTGCTCTGAGAGGAATGAAGGTGTAGAATTAGGTGTGTCACAGCCAAGTGCTTCCGGGCACTCTGCTAGCAGTACACCCACGTCCGATTATAGCAGGCAAATGTCCCTGCCCCAGCTGCTGGACCGGCGGAAGAAGTTCACTCCCAGCCATCCACATGCCCAGCGGTTGAATGCTAGCTTGGCTAAATTGCTAGCACTTCAACTGCTGCCTTTTCAGTTGGTAGACTCGGCCCTCTTCCGTGAGTTTGTACAATGTGCGGTTCCTCAGTGGCAGGTCCCCAAACGCCACTTTTTCTCACAGAAGGCGATTCCGGCTCTCTACCGGCATGTGGAAGGCAATGTCCTTGCCTCGCTGGACAGGGCGGTCAGCGGTAAGGTGCATATTACCGCTGACTCATGGTCCAGCAGGCATGGACAGGGACGTTACCTGTCTTTCACGGCCCATTGGGTCACTCTTCTGGCAGCTGGGAAGGATGCAGGACAAGGTGCAGTAGTGTTGGAGGTTGTTCCGCCACCACGCCTCCAAAATGCTACTATTGGTTGTGACACACCTCTCTCCTCCACCCCCTCCTCTTCTTCTTCCTCCATGGCCTCTTCCAGTGCTCTGTCCTCAGAACCAGCGGTGCTCCGTAGGCGTTCCAGGGACTACGCAAGTACGCAGGCAAAACGATGCCATGCCGTGCTTGCGCTGGTTTGTTTGGGGGACAGGAGCCACACTGGGGCGGATGTTTTGTCAGCTCTGCAGGGGCAGGCCGAGAGGTGGTTGACGCCACGCCAGCTTAAGCCAGGAATGGTGGTTTGCGACAATGGCACCAACCTCCTCTCCGCCAGGGACAACTGACCCATGTGCCCTGTGTAGCTCACGTCCTTAACCTGGTGGTGCAGCGGTTCTTGGGCAGGTACCCCGGCTTACAGGATGTCCTGAAGCAGGCCAGGAAAGTCTGTGTGCATTTCTGCCGATCATTTAATGCCTGTGCTCGGCTGGCTGAGCTCCAAAAGGAGTTGAACCTGCCCAAGAACCGCCTTATATGTGACATGCCCACCAGATGGAACTCAACATTGGCCATGCTGCAGCGGCTGCACACGCAGCAGAGGGCCATCAATGAGTACCTGTGCGACTACGGCACCAGGACAGGGTCAGGGGAGCTTGGTTTTTTCTCACCACGCCAGTGGGGCATGATCAGGGATGCATGCACTCTCCTGTCACCGTTTGAGGAGGCTACAAGGATGGTGAGCAGTGACAGTGCATGCATCAGTGACACTGTACCTCTTGTCCACCTCTTGGAGCATACGCTGCTTGGAATAATAGACAGGGCACTTGAGGCAGAACAGAGGCAGGAAGAGGAGGACTTCCTTGCCTCTCAAGGCCCCCTTTATCCAGACAGTGTTCCTGCTGTGCCACCCATCACACAGGAAGAGGATGAGGAGGAGGAAGAGGAGGAGGAGGATGATTGTGTCAGCATGGAGGTGGAGGCTGGCACTCAGCATCAGCATCAGCAGCAGCAGCAGCAGTCCTGTAGGGATGATTTACAGTCCCAAGAAACACGTGGACTTGTACGTGGCTGGGAGGAGGTAGCTGCAGATCATGTTGTCCTTAGTGACCCAGAGGACTCCGGTGCGAATGCCTCAGCTAACCTACGCTGCATGGCCTCCCTGATCCTGCAAAGCCTGCGGAAGGATCCTCGTATTCTTTGGATCAAGGAGAGGGACCATTACTGGCTGGCCACTCTCCTTGATCCACGGTACAAGGGTAAGGTTGCCGACCTTATCTTGCCATCGCAGAGGGAGCAGAGGATGAGACATCTCCGGGAGGCCTTGCAGAAAGGTCTGTGCAACGCGTTCCCAGAGACTGGGAGGTTACAAACTCCTGGTCCTGGACAACGTGTTGCTGAGGCATCGGTCAGAAGGAGCGGTGGAGAAGGTGGCCGTCTGACTGATGCTTTCAGACAATTTTTTAGTCCACAGCCCCAAGGTATGATCGGTTCCAGCAACCATCGCCAGCGTCTGATTTACATGGTGCAGGAATACCTAGGGGCAAGGTCAGACTTGGACACCTTTCCCACCGAAAATCCTCTGGCTTACTGGGTCTTGAGGATGGATCACTGGCCAGAGCTTGCACAGTATGCAATTGAGCTACTGGCCTGTCCTGCATCCAGCGTTCTTTCGGAACGCACCTTCAGTGCTGCTGGTGGCTTTGTTACTGATCACAGGGTGCGCCTGTCCACCGAATCAGTTGATCGACTGACCTTCATCAAGATGAATCAGTCTTGGATCACCCACAGCTACCAAGCACCTGAAGCTGATGTAACCGAATAATTTTTTTTGAAATACCACATCCCTTCAAGACTGCCTATGCTGATGCTGAGTGACTGTCCTGTTATGTTGATTGTCTATCCTCTTCCTCCTCCGCTGATATGTTGGAAGAACATTTCTGGTTCTGGTTGATGCCATCAGCCCAATTTTTCTGCCCCTGTTTAACAGGGGCGTTTAAGTACAATTTTTGATGCAATGCTTTGCAGCAGGGCTAATTCCTGCAATAAAACTAGAGTATATGGGAGAGGTTGCAGTGTGGTGGCACCAGCACCAGTGCCTAAGGCCCAATTTTTCTGCCCCTGTTTAACAGGGACATGTAATTACAATTCTTGATATAATATTTCATAGGAGGGCCCCTTCCTGTGCCCACCCAGAGTAACGGTGAGGACTTATAGTGTTGTGGCACCAGCACCACAACCACCAAAGGTCAATTTTTCTACCACTGTTCAACAATGGCATGTAATTACAATTCTTGATATAATCGTTCACAGCAGGGCGCTCCAGCGCCCACCAAGAGTCACTTTCAGGGCTTACAATGTTGTGGCAAAACCAACACCTTGTTCCGCCATTTCTGCAGAGCATATAGGGCAGGCCCCTACTTTCAAACATCCAACTTACAAACATCTCCTACTTGCAAACGGAAGGAGACAACAGGAAGTGAGATGAAAAAAGATGGACGGCAAAACAAATTATACAGGGGTGATAACCCTTCCCTATGTTTTCCAAAAAGCTTTAAAATAGTTTTTTTGACTGGAGCTACACTTTAAAAATGTACCAGTTGAAAATTACAAACAGATTCAACTTAACACAACAAACCTACACAGTCCCTGTCTTGTTTGCACCTCCTGTATACTGCTGTTCTGAGTATATAAGGCCTGGGGGCCACACGCATTTCCTTTTTTTAATATGGGTACGGGGTTCCCCTTAATATCTGTACAAGACCCAAATAGGCTGGTAATGGGCAGGGAGGGCTACCCATGCCATTTTTCTCAATGATTTTCAACCATATTGCAGGAACCAGATATAACATTAAAACCGCAAGCAGTTTTCAATGACGTTATTTCCATTAAATGTCATTTTGTGCAGGGACTGTTCTAAACACGGGAAACACGTGGCACTTCACAGGCATACTATAGACACCCCCCAGGCACCATATTTAAAGGAATATTTCACTTTCTTTTTTCACTTTAATCGTCATTAAAATCAGTGCTCCCGCCAAAACGGCCATTTTTAAAAACATTTTAGGCATTGACCCATGTCCCCTGGGGCAGGAGCCAGGTCCCCAAACCCTTTTTAGGACAGTATCTTGCATGTTAGCCGTTAAAATTAGCACTTTTCATTTCGAACGTTCGAGTCCCATAGACTTCAATGGGGTTCTAACGTTCGTACGAATTTGGGGTCCGTTCGAAAGTTCTGGTGCGAACCGAACCGGGGGGTGTTCGGCTCATCCCTACTGGAGAGGTGGGGCAGCTATAATCTCAGGATTTTTAGACCAAAAGGATGTCGGTAAGGGACATTTCAAAGACAGATGTAATAAAAACACACATTTTTTTACATACTATCCCTGGTTTTACTGAGGCTGGCAACCCTGATGGGGCCCCCCTAGTGGCATGGGGCCCTCGGGCAGTGCCCGAGTGGCTCCAATGGTCAGTTCGCCCCTTGTCCAGAGGAACTATGCTGTCTACTTGGCATGACCTTCCTGACAGGAGGACCAAAAACCTTTTCAAAGAGATGACTTGTGGCTGAATTCTTAATCTCAAGAAGGCACCGGCCCAGGAAAAAAAAAAAGAAGCTTTTTTCAGCCTTGGGAATTATCGCGGCTGTTAAACGTTTACAGGAATTGCTGACTGTTCTTTTTTTCGAGGACACGCAACTCAACAAAGCCAACATAAAGATATAGATGGCCATCCATCTGCAAAGCTCTTGGGCGTTCTACACTAAAATTGCGACGTGACTGATTGGTAGGAAAACTTTCATAGGTCAAGAATAACATCATTTACCATAAGGACATTGAGAAATCTGAAGGAGCGGCTCCGGGAATAGTGTCAGGATTGAAGCGCTGACTCGGTGATTTCGGTGACAAGCCTTTACATTTTCAGGGAGATCCTGCTGCCTTCCTTTGGTAATGATGAACAGACTGGTCTCGCTTTTTTGAAAATGCTGCGTTTGGAAAGCGGGCGGATGAGGACATCATGTTCAGAAAGCGTTGTCATCGCTGTGTTTTGTGCAGGAAACAATTTCTATTTTTGGAAAGTAATTGGTCATACTGGGGATACAAAAAAAAAAAAAAAAGGAGGTCGTAACGAGATGAGAGTCCCGGGATGGAAATTTGTAGGGGAAATGTTAGTGTTACATTCGCAGTCCCGCCGAGCGCAATGTATCTCTGCTTAGAACCACACTCTCAAGGACATGGATAAAAAAAAAAAAAAATTATTCGTTTGGTGAGAACGGCAAAAAAAAAAACATTTTCCGTTATAAATATCGGCAACTTTTCAAGGACTTATTTGATGTTCTGTATCTTCAAAACTGTGCTGTATTATGTAGTATTGAGTGCACTGAATGTTCAAGGGTGTTAAAAAAAATAAAATAAAAAATAAAACGTTTAAGAACGTTTCAAAGGATTTTTTAACGTTTTAAAATCTTAAATGTTTAATTCAGTTATTTAAAATGTTTGATTTTAACCGCTAGTACATCATTTACTGAGGCAGGGAGGACCGCTCTGTGTCAGACCACATAACTAGTGCCGGGTACACGATCTGACACTTCCCGGGTCCGGGGCACACGCAGCCACCGGCGACCGGCTTTTGGTGTCAATAGAAGGAATAGTGCCCCATCGTTGGTGTCAGTGAAAGGTACGGTACGCAATTTTTGGTGTCAGTGGCGGGGAATAGGGACCCATCATTGGTGTCATTGGGAGGAATAGTGCCCCATCATTCGTATCAGTGGGAAGAATAGTTCCCCATCAATGGTGTCAGTGGGAGGAATAGTGCCCCATCATTCGTATCAGAGGGAGGAATAGTGCCCCATCATTCGTATCAGTGGGAAGAATAGTTCCCCATCACTGGTGTCAGTGGGAGGAATAGTGCCCCATCATTCGTATCAGTGGGAAGAATAGTGCCCCATCATTAGTGTCAGTGGGAGGAATAGTGCCCCATCATTGGTGTCAGTGGGAGGAATAGTGCCCCATCATTCGTATCAGTGGGAAGAATAGTGCCCCATCATTAGTGTCAGTGGGAGGAATAATGCCCCATCATTGGTGTCAGTGGGAAGAATAGTGCCCCATCATTGGTATCAGTGGGAGGAATAGTGTCCCATCATTGGTGTCAGTGGGAGGAATAGTGCCCCATCATTGGTGTCAGTGGGAGGAATAGTGCCCCATCATTGGTGTCAGTGGGAGGAATAGTGCCCCGTCATTGGTATCAGTGGCAGGAATAGTGTCCCATCATTGAGAGTGTCAATGAGAGGAATAGTGCCCCATGATTGGTGTCAGTGTGAGGAATAGTGCCCCATCATTGGTGTCAGTGGGAGTAATAGTGCCCCATCATTGGTGTCAGTGGGAGTAATAGTGCCCCATCATTGGTGTCAGTGGGAGTAATAGTGCCCCATCATTGGTGTCAGGAGTAATAGTGCCCCATCATTGGTGTCAGTGGGAGGAATAGTGCCCCATCATTGGTGTCAGTGGGAGGAATAGTGCCCCATCATTGGTGTCAGTAGGAGTAATAGTGCCCCATCATTGGTGTCAGTAGGAGTAATAGTGCCCCATCATTGGTGTCAGTGGGAGGACTAGTGCCCCATCATTGGTGCCATTGGGAGGAATAATGCCTCATTACACACAGTGGAAGCCGTTCTCCGGTACTGTGGACTTGATGTCCGCCGATTACACAGTACAGAGGCAGAACAACAATCTACCTTATTATTGTATGAAAAAGAGTATTTGCTCCCTTTCTGATTTTTTATTTTTATTTTTTGCATATTTCTCACACTTCAATGACTCGGATCATCAAACAGGTTTTATTATTACACAAAGATAACCCGAGTAAATACAAAATGCAGTTTTTTAATTGATGGTTTAATTTATTAACGCAAAAAAGCTGTCCAAACCGGCCTCGCTTTATGTGAAAAAGTAATTGCCCCCCCAAACCTAATAAGTGGTTGCACCACCCTTGGCGGCAACAACTGCGATCAAGCGTTTGCGATAACTGGCGATGAGTCTCTCACATCGCTGTGGAGCAATTTCGGCCCACTCTTCTTTGCAGGAATTGTTTTAATTCAGCCACATTGGAGGGTTTTCCATCATGAACGGCCTGGGTGAGGTCATGAGATACAGCAACTCAATTGGATTTAGGTCCGGGCTTTGACTAGGCCGCTCCAAAACCTAAAATTTTGCTTTGTTGGAACCATTTGGAGGTTTTCAGATTCCTAACAATCAACTCAGGGGCGTAACTATAGGGGGTGCAGCAGTCGTGACCGCAACTGGGCCCTGTGATGCAGGGGGCCCATGCAGCCCCCTCTACATATGGCCAGCAGCAGCATAGGCAGCTAGGGGTACCAGTGCACCATGCACACGGGTGGTGGAGGTGGAGGGTGACTAGCAGAGCTCCATGCTCGACTATCGCACTGGCTGCTCTTTAGTTGTGCATTCCCCGCATGACCTGTGTCCTCGGCCGGCTCCTCAGAGTACCCCTCTCCTGCTCCATGCATTGCCACTCAGTCCGATGTCTGTTCTCCCCAACCAGAGTCTGCCCCCCCCTCCCCGAGTCCGGCCCACACTGCACTGCATACTTCTCCCGGGTAAACAAACTTTAAGCACACAGATGCAGTGCAGCCCTATGAGAGCCCCCCGGAGGACACTGCAGGCTTGTCTGCCAGTCCCCCTCCTCCCCCGTCATACACAGATGATGAAAGGTCTTTCTGGGAGATATGCTGATCGCCCGTCCAGCACACTGGATGGAGCCCAGGCCAACATGGATGAGTGCGCGGCCTGCAGCTTGGTCATGGTGAGTGAGAGGACCCCATCCCCCACACACCATTACATACCCCCTCCATCTCCCCCTGGGGACAGGGGCCCCTTCTCAGGTGGGGACAGAGACCCCCATCTCCCCTGAGGACAGGGACCCCTTCTCACCTGGGGGCAGTAACTTCATCTGCCCTGGAGAAAAGGACCTCATCTCTTCTAGGGACGGGGACCCCATCCTGCCTAGGGACAGTCCCCCAATGGGGCACCTAAAAATAAAAAAAACTAATAAAAAAAAACTACTGATACCAGTGGGGGAACTACAGGGCTCACAAAGGTCATACCTGTGACCACGCCCTGGAGTTCCGCCGCCGGACTCAGAGGGAAGGGCCCTGGCTGGGGTTCGGGGGGGGGGGGCCTTCATGGTTTCTTGCATCGGGGCCCTGAAGGTTCTAGTTACGGCACTGAATCAACTGTAAATCAGTCCTTGGCATCCAATATCAGATCCCAGATAGGCTGCTACAAGACTTCTGGGCCCTATGAAATGGCTCAGGATGAAGCGTCAGGCATCTCATCCAGTGGAAGCTGGTGCTAAATATTTGGAGGGGGGGGGGGATATGGCAAACTAACGACACCCAGCCCCCACCTCCTGCAGGGGGGAGACAGATGTGAAGGCGGCGATCGCTGCAAGCACAGCCGAAGACAGACGGTGGACGGGAAGGCGGCGACTGTCACAAGCACCCCCCCCCCCAGCGTTAGATGGATAAGAAGGCGGCAGCGATCCACAGCCACCTCCCCCCCCCCCCCCCCCACACGCAGGAGACAGACCTTTCCTTAGGAGGCAGGGGGAAGGAAGAGCCGGGCCGTTGATTCTCCTTACGGCTCAGCAGGAAGTGTGTCCTGAGACATGATTGGCCAGGTCTCAAAACCCGCTTCCTGGCTGGCCTGGAGGAGAATCATGAAGACAATAGCAAATATTATTTTGCTATTGTCACACAACTGGGTGGGCTCTGGGCGCAGTGCTCTGCGCCCCGAGCCCGCCCCTTTTTTGAAGCCAGTTAGAGCTTCAGGCTCTAATCATGTGGTTAAAAAAAAAGAAAAACCCCCTTGGAATCCATGCGTCCTGTGCCCTGCATAGAGATTAGGGGCCGGGCACATGGATTAGTCTGGGGTCTTGTGTTCTCTCCTGTGTTTTCACTGTTTACCATCCTGTTGATGTATGGTCCAGTATATTGATCTTATCAACTTCTGCTGGGTCTAGTATACAGTGCTTAGGTATGCAGTACTTGTTAAAAGCCTCCTGAAGAAGCCATAGTCTGGCGAAACATGTACAGCTGATGTTACTGCACCTGTACCATAGCCGCGTGGGTACTGTATGATGTGTTTGTTTGTAAAAAAAAGTTACAATAAAATCTGATACTTTTTAAAAACCAAATATGTGGGGTTTTTTTTGGTACCTTTTTAAAATCCAATTTTTCCATTTCACCTGTGTAAAAAGAAGCTGGACAAAATAAAATAAATATGAATACATTTTTCAGGCCCGACCATACTTAATCAGGAAATAAATGATATATAAAACCACTATAAATTATATGTAAATGATATATAAAACTACTATAAATTATATATAAATGATATATAAAACCACTATAAATTATATGTAAATTATATATAAAACCACTATAAATGATATATAAATTATATATAAAACCACTATAAATGATATATAAATTATATATAAAACCACTATAAATTATATATAAATTATATATAAAACCACTATAAATTATATATAAATGATATATAAAACTACTATAAATTATATATAAATGATATATAAAACCACTATAAATTATATATAACTGATATATAAAACCACTATAAATTATATGTAAATTATATATAAAACCACTATAAATGATATATAAATTATATATAAAACCACTATAAATGATCTATAAATTATATATAAAACCACTATAAATGATATATAAATTATATATAAAACCACTATAAATTATATATAAATGATATATAAAACCACTATAAATTATATATAAAACCACTATAAATTATATATAAATGATATATAAAACCACTATAAATTATATGTAAATTATATATAAAACCACTATAAATTATATATAAAACCACTATAAATTATATATAAATGATATATAAAACTACTATAAATTATATATAAATGATATATAAAACCACTATAAATTATATATAAATGATATATAAAACCACTATAAATTATATGTAAATTATATATAAAACCACTATAAATGATATATAAATTATATATAAAACCACTATAAATGATCTATAAATTATATATAAAACCACTATAAATTATATATAAATTATATATAAAACCACTATAAATTATATATAAATGATATATAAAACCACTATAAATGATATATAAAACCACTATAAATTATATATAAATGATATATAAAACCACTATAAATTATATGTAAATTATATATAAAACCACTATAAATTATATGTAAATTATATATAAAACCATTATAAATTATATATAAATTATATATAAAACCATTATAAATTATATATAAATTATATATAAAACCACTATAAATTATATATAAATGATATATAAAACCACTATAAATTATATATAAATGATATATAAAACCACTATAAATTATATGTAAATTATATATAAAATCACTATAAATGATATATAAAACCACTATAAATTATATATAAATGATATATAAAACCACTATAAATTATATATAAATGATATATAAAACCACTATAAATTATATGTAAATTATATATAAAACCACTATAAATGATATATAAAACCACTATAAATTATATATAAATGATATATAAAACCACTATAAATTATATATAAATGATATATAAAACCACTATAAATTATATGTAAATTATATATAAAACCACTATAAATTATATATAAATGATATATAAAACCACTATAAATTATATATAAATGATATATAAAACCACTATAAATTATATATAAATGATATATAAAACCACTATAAATTATATGTAAATTATATATAAACCCACTATAAATTATATATAAACCCACTATAAATTATATATAAATTATATATAAAACCACTATCAATTATATATAAATTATATATAAAACCACTATAAATCATATGTAAATGATATATAAAACCATTATAAATTATATATAAATTATATATAAAACCATTATAAATTATATATAAATTATATATAAAACCACTATAAATTATATATAAAACCACTATAAATTATATATAAAACCACTATAAATTATATGTAAATGATATATAAAACCACTATAAATTATATATAAATGATATATAAAACCACTATAAATTATATGTAAATAATATGTAAACCCACTATAAATTATATATAAATTATATATAAAACCACTATAAATTATATATAAATGATATATAAAACCACTATAAATTATATGTAAATTATATATAAAACCACTATAAATTATATATAAATTATATATAAAACCACTATAAATTATATATGAATTATATATAAAACCACTATACCATACAAAAAAAAATAATCATTTTTGCTTAATCTGCAAATTGCATGACTTTACAATCTGCAGCACTCTTAGAAAGCTCAGGAAAATACCTTCGTAATGATCATCTAGCCAAAGCTTCTGTTCTCTATCTACTGCATAAAATTCTCAATCGAAGATTAACATTGCTTACCGAAGGTTAAGCAATTATTATCCATGGTTTGTAGAAGGTTTAGCATGTCTTTGCAGGGCTTAGTTCTCATTATCGGAGGTTTACTGCTTAGAAGTCACCTTTAACCTTGTTTTTCAAAGCAAAGAAACTCTCATCAATATTTTCTGTATCCACCAGGCTCAGGCTCATAGTTGCCAATCAAGAAGAATATTTAATTACATGCTTAGAACGTATTGTAGTTTGTTTCCTATGCAAGGTAAGTGGACCTCAAAGCTTCAGAGATGTCATGGAGTCAAGGTTCACCGCAGGTGAGTCTCCGGTACTTTCAATTATTGGCAAGAGAGTGCCGGAGAAAGAAAACAGTGAAGAGCGATTATAACCAGCTGATAAAGCCAGCGGAGGCTGGAAACCCAATAGGCCCTGAAGGTGGACTGGAGACTACCAGGAGCAGAAGGGTTAGCTCCATTTATGGTTAGACTGGCAGAAATCATATTCTTTGGTCTAAAGAAGGGCTCTCCAATCTTTTCAAACACGGGAGGCCAGTTTATCACCCATCAGACTTTAGAAGGGCCGGACTGTAGACCAGTGGGAGTAAAAAAAATGCCCCGGCATTAGTAAGAGTAAACTATACCCAATCGTTGGTATCAGTGGAAGGAACAGTGACCTATAATTGGTGTCAGTGAAAGGTACAGTACGCCATTGTTGGTGTCAGTGGGAGGAATAGTGCCCATTTTTGGTGTCAATTGTAGGAATAGTGCCCCATCATTGGTGTCAGTGGGGGGAATAGTGCCCCATCATTGGCGTCAGTGGGGGGGAATAGTGCCCCATCGTTGGTGTCAGTGGGAGAAATAGTGCCCCATCATTGGTGTCAGTGAAAGATATAGTATGCCATTGTTGGTGTCAGTGGAAGGAATAGTGCTCCATCATTAGTGTCACTGAAAGGTACAGTACATCATGGGAGGAATTGTGTCCAATCATTGGTGTCAGTGGGAGGAATAGTACCCATTTTTGGTGCCAATTGTAGGAATAGTGCTCCATAATTGGTATCAGTGGGAGGAATAGTGCCCTATAATTGGTGTCAGTGAAAGATATAGTATGCCATCATTGGTGTCAGTGAGAACAATAGTCCCCATTATTGGTATCAGTGGGAGGAATAGTAACAGTTTTTGGTGTCAATAGAAGGAATAGTGCCACATCATTGGTGTCAGTGAAAGGTACAGTACGCCATTGTTGGTGTCAGTGGGACGAATAGTACGCCATTGTTGGTGTCAGTGGGAGGAATAGTGCCCGTTTTTGGTGTCAATTGTAGGAATAGTGCCACATCATCGGTGTCAGTGGGATGAATAGTGCCCCATCATTGGTTTCAGTGGATGAAATAGTGCCCTATCTTTGGTGTTAGGGATGAGCCGAACACCCCCCCGGTTCGGTTCGCACCAGAACTTTCGAACGGACCCCAAATTCGTACAAAATTTAGAACCCCATTGAAGTCTATGGGACTCAAACGTTCGAAATTAAAAGTGCTAATTTTAACAGCTAATATGCAAGATACTGTCCTAAAAAGGGTTTGGGGACCTGGCTCCTGCCCCAGGGGACATGGGTCAATGCCTAAAACGTTTTTAAAAATGGCCGTTTTGGCGGGAGCACTGATTTTAATGACGATTAAAGTGAAAAGAAAAGTGAAATATTCATTTAAATATGGTGCCTGGGGGGTGTCTGTAGTATGCCTGTGAAGTGCTACGTGTTTCCCGTGTTTAGAACAGTCCCTGCACAAAATGACATTAAACGGAAATAACACCATTTAAAACTGCTTGCGCTTTTAATGTTATATCTGGTTCCTGCAATATGGTTGAAAATCATTGAGAAAAATGGCATGGGTAGCCCTCCCTGCCCATTACCAGCCTATTTGGGTCTTGTACGCATATTAAGGGGAACCCCGTACCCATATTAAAAAAAGGAAATGCGTGTGGCCCCCAGGCCCTATATACTCAGAACAGCAGTATACAGGCGGTGCAAACAAGACAGGGACTGTGTAGGTTTGTTGTGTTAAGTTGAATCTGTTTGTAATTTTCAACTGGTACATTTTTAAAGTGTAGCTCCAGTCAAAAAAACTATTTTTAAGCTTTTTGGAAAACATAGGGAAGGGTTATCACCCCTGTATAATTTGTTTTGTCGTCCATCTTTTTTCATCTCACTTGCTGTTGTCTCCTTCCGTTTGCAAGTAGGAGATGTTTGTAAGTTGGATGTTTGAAAGTAGGGGCCTGCCCTATATGCTCTGCAGAAATGGCGGAACAAGGTGTTGGTGTTGCCACAACATTGTAAGCCCTGAAAGTGACTCTTGGTGGGCGCTGGAGCGCCCTGCTGTGAACGATTATATCAAGAATTGTAATTACATGCCATTGTTGAACAGTGGTAGAAAAATTGACCTTTGGTGGTTGTGGTGCTGGTGCCACAACACTATAAGTCCTCACAGTTACTCTGGGTGGGCACAGGAAGGGGCCCTCCTGTGAAATATTATATCAAGAATTGTAATTACATGTCCCTGTTAAACAGGGGCAGAAAAATTGGGCCTTAGGCACTGGTGCTGGTGCCACGACACTGCAACCTCTCCCATATACTCTAGTTTTATTGCAGGAATTAGCCCTGCTGCAAAGCATTGCATCAAAAATTGTAATTAAATGCCCCTGTTAAACAGGGGCAGAAAAATTGGGCTGATGGCATCACCCAGAACCAGAAATGTTCTTCCAACATATCAGCGGAGGAGGAAGAGGATAGACAATCAACATAACAGGACAGTCACTCACATAACAGGACAGTCATTCAGCATCAGCATAGGCAGTCTTGAAGGGATGATATATTTAAAAAAAAATTATTCGGTTACATCAGCTTCAGGTGCTTGGTAGCTGTGGGTTATCCAAGACTGATTCATCTTGATGAAGGTCAGACGATCAACTGATTCGGTGGACAGGCGCACCCTGTGATCGGTAACAAAGCCACCAGCAGCACTGAAGGTGCGTTCCGAAAGAACGCTGGATGCAGGACAGGCCAGTAGCTTAATTGCATACTGTGCAAGCTCTGGCCAGTGATCCATCCTCAAGACCCAGTAAGCCAGAGGATTTTCGGTGGGAAAGGTGTCCAAGTCTGACCTTGCCCCTAGGTATTCCTGCACCATGTAAATCAGACGCTGGGGATGGTTGCTGGAACCGATCATACCTTGGGGCTGCGGACTAAAAAATTGTCTGAAAGCATCAGTCAGACGGCCACCTTCTCCACCGCTCCTTCTGACCGATGCCTCAGCAACACGTTGTCCAGGACCAGGAGTTTGTAACCTCCCAGTCTCTGGGAACGCGTTGCACAGACCTTTCTGCAAGGCCGGAGATGTCTCATCCTCTGCTCCCTCTGCGATGGCAAGATAAGGTCGGCAACCTTACCCTTGTACCGTGGATCAAGGAGAGTGGCCAGCCAGTAATGATCCCTCTCCTTGATCCAAAGAATACGAGGATCCTTCCGCAGGCTTTGCAGGATCAGGGAGGCCATGCAGCGTAGGTTAGCTGAGGCATTCGGTCCGGAGTCCTCTGGGTCACTAAGGACAACATGATCCGCAGCTACCTCCTCCCAGCCACGTACAAGTCCACGGGTTTATTGGGACTGTATATCATCCCTACAAGACTGCTACAAGACTGCTGCTGCTGCTGATGCTGAGTGCCAGCCTCCACCTCCATGCTGACACAATCATCCTCCTCCTCCTCTTCCTCCTCCTCATCCTCTTCCTGTGTGATGGGTGGCACAGCAGGAACACTGTCTGGATAAAGGGGGCCTTGAGAGGCAAGGAAGTCCTCCTCTTCCTGCCTCTGTTCTGCCTCAAGTGCCCTGTCCATTATTCCACGCAGCGTATGCTCCAAGAGGTGGACAAGAGGTACAGTGTCACTGATGCATGCACTGTCACTGCTCACCATCCTTGTGGCCTCCTCAAACGGTGCATCCCTGATCATGCCCCACTGGCGTGGTGAGAAAAAACCGAGCTCCCCTGACCCTGTCCTGGTGCCGTAGTCGCACAGGTACTCATTGATGGCCCTCTGCTGCATGTGCAGCCGCTGCAGCATGGCCAACGTTGAGTTCCACCTGGTGGGCATGTCACATATAAGTCGGTTCTTGGGCAGGTTCAACTCCTTTTGGAGCTCAGCCAGCCAAGCACAGGCATTAAATGATCGGTGGAAATGCACACAGACTTTCCTGGCCTGCTTCAGGACATCCTGTAAGCCCGGGTACCTGCCCAAGAACCACTGCACCACCAGGTTAAGGACGTGAGCTACACAGGGCACATGGGTCAGTTGTCCCTGTCGGAGGGCGGAGAGGAGGTTGGTGCCATTGTCACAAACCACCATTCCTGGCTTAAGCTGGCATGGCGTCAACCACCTCTCAGCCTGCCCCTGCAGAGCTGACAAAACATCCGCCCCAGTGTGGCTCCTGTCCCCCAAACAAACCAGCACAAGCACGGCATGGCATTGTTTTGCCTGCGTACTTGCGTAGCCCCTGGAGCACCTATGGAGCACCGCTGGTTCTGAGGACAGAGCACTGGAAGAGGCCATGGAGGAAGAAGAAGAGGAGGGGGTGGAGGAGAGAGGTGTGTCACAACCAATAGTAGCATTTTGGAGGCGTGGTGGCGGAACAACCTCCAACACTACTGCACCTTGTCCTGCATCCTTCCCAGCTGCCAGAAGAGTGACCCAATGGGCCGTGAAAGACAGGTAACGTCCCTGTCCATGCCTGCTGGACCATGAGTCAGCGGTAATATGCACCTTACCGCTGACCGCCCTGTCCAGCGAGGCAAGGACATTGCCTTCCACATGCCGGTAGAGAGCCGGAATCGCCTTCCATGAGAAAAAGTGGCGTTTGGGGACCTGCCACTGAGGAACCGCACATTGTACAAACTAATGGAAGGGGGCCGAGTCTACCAACTGAAAAGGCAGCAGTTGAAGTACTAGCAATTTAGCCAAGCTAGCATTCAACCGCTGGGCATGTGGATGGCTGGGAGTGAACTTCTTTCACCGGTCCAGCAGCTGGGGCAGGGACATTTGCCTGCTATAATCGGATGTGGGTGTACTGCTAGCAGAGTTCCCGGAAGCACTTGGCTGTGACACACCTAATTCTACACCTTCATTCCTCTCAGAGCAGGTTTCAGAGAGGACTGAAGGTCTAGTGGGGTTGGAGATGCCAGCTGATGAGGAGCAAGGAGAGGTCCGCTTTGTTCTTTGGTGTGGGTCTTTGAGGTACGCTTGCCAACGAGCTGCATGGCAGGTCAACATATGTCTGGTCAAGCATGTGGTGCCCAAGCGGCTGATATTTTGGCCACGCGAGATACGCTTGAGACATATGTTGCAAATAGCAGCGGTGCGATCTGATGCACTCGTCTCAAAAAAGGCCCACACCAAAGAACTTTTAGAATAACGCGCAGAGGCAGCGCCCTGCACAGGCGGAGCTCTGCGGTGTGATTCAGTCGGTGTGCTGGCCCCTAAGCTGGCCCCCGGAGGGCATCCTGCCTCGTTGGACATGTGCCTCCTCCTCCTCCTCCTCTCTCCTACCAGGCACCCACGTGGAGTCAGTGCCCTCATCATCCCCTCCCTCTTCATCGCTGTAGCAAACCTGGCAGTATGCTGCAGCTTGTGGAACATGACTGCCAGATTGCTGTCCTTCTTGAGCATCCCCTCTCTCTGCGCTCACGCTGCTGCCTTCCTCTAGCTGAGTGTCATCATCAGAGCCTACAAAACACTGGGCATCCTCCTGGAGCATGTACCCAACACTGTGCTCAAAGAGTTCAGGAGACTCCTCAGGAGGACGTGGTGGGTCTAGGGAAGGAGTCACTGATGATGACATTGAGACGAGGGAAGACGATGCGTTGGCAGCTGCTTTGCTAGTACCCTGAGACTGGGTGAGAGAGGATGAGGGGGATGAAGAGGGCTTGGTCATCCACTCTACCAAGTCATTGGCATGTTGCGGTTCAACATGTCCAGCTGCCGAAAAGAAGGACAAGCGTGTCCCATGGCAACGTGCTGATGATGATGAAGCACCGCGTCAACGACCAGCACTGTTGTCTCTAGACACAGAGCCTGCTTGCCCTCTTTTATCGGCTCGCGCCTGTCTGCCTCTCCTTGCTGGTCTTCCAGACATGGCAATGGCCTGAAGGGAGTTGGGTAAAACAGCAATTGGGTAGTGTATATTGTGCTGGAGGCACACAACACCCACTAACTCCTGCAGATGCCTTTATTACAGAACACCAGCAATAAAGGGTAGATAAAGGGGTATACTGTACTGGAGGTACACAACACCCACTAAGCCCTGCAGATGCCTCTATTAGAGAACAGCAATAAAGGGTAGATACAGGTGTATATTGTGCTGGAGGCACAAAAAACCCACTAACTCCTGCAGATGCCTTTATTATAGAACACCAGAGATAAAGGGGTATATACAGATGTATACTGTGCTGTGCTGGAGGCACACACAACTTCCAATAACTCCTGCAGATGGCAAGTGGGCTCAAATAGAGAAGAGCTATGTAGGTGTATATGACGGTGTGTACTGGGTACAGAGCACGCAGACAGCACACACTATCTCCTAACACTGACTGCAAGCTCTATTATAAAAGATAGATATATCGCTAGCTATATAGGTGAGGTGAATATAGCGGTGTATACTGCGGTCAGGGCACACAGACAACAACCACTACAGAAGAGCAAGATCGAAAAATCGGCCGATAACGATCGGTGTGTACTGTTTTGAAGGTACACAGAACTCCCACTAACTGCTTCAGACGCCAACACACTACACAAGGCCGCCGCGCTGGCGGCCTTATATAGTGTGGGGCGTGTACTACACAGCCTGAGCTATGATTGGCCACAGGCATCCTGCCTGTGGCCAATCATGGCTCTCCTCGCTGCCGGCGCTGTGATTGGCCAAGCATGCGGGGTCACAGTGCATACTTGGCCAATCATGAGCCAGCAATGCACTGCGCCATCGCAGTGCATTGTGGGCCGTGAGCGCCACACGAATTTGGCGCGAACGGCCCATAACGTTTGGAATTCGCCGAACGGGCGAACAGCCGATGTTCGAGTCGAAAGTATGTTCGACTCGAACACGAAGCTCATCCCTATTTGGTGTCAGTGGGAAGAATAGTACGCCATTGTTGGTGTCAATGTGATAAATAGTGCCCCATCTATGGTGTCAATGGGGGAGGGTCAGTGACCCAACTTTGGTGTCAGTGGGAGGAATATGCCAGTGTTGTTATCAGTGGGAGAAATTGTGTTCCATCTTTGGTGTCAGCGGGAGGAATAGTATGTCATTGTTGGTGTCACTGGTAAAAATATTGTCCTGTTGTTGGAGTCAGTGGATGGAATGGTGCCACAAGGGCTGAATAAAATCAAACAAAGGACCACATCTGGCACTTGGCCACAGTTTGGAGGCCACTAGCATATGATTAGCTCAAGGGCTGTGAAAAAAATGCCCTATTGTTGGTGTCAGTAGGAGAAAACAATGCCCTATCATTTCATCTCTGTTCTAATTTCAAGTCTTAAAAAAAGATGATTTATTTTTTATACGTTTTATACATTATATTTTGAACTAAATAAGTATGTGACTGATTATTAAAAAAAATATCAATTGCAATTAATTACGAATAGTAATACTAATTTTAGCAGAATACATTTATTGCATGATGTTTGTTGTTGCTGAGAAATTGTTGAGAACTTTACAGATACTGAAAATAAACACAAAAATACAGTCATCAGAAATAAAATTTTATTTTAGGAAATTAATTATATTTACCCATTGTATGAAATATTTGTTTAAGTGTTGCATGAACTGAATAGGAAATATGTATTTAATGTTATATATATATATATATATATATATATATATATATATATATATATATATATATATATATATATATATATATATATAGTTAGTAAAAGCCAAAATATAGTCATCAGAGATCCAATTTTATTTTAGGTAATGTATTTTATTTTTTACATTGTATGGAATATTTGTCTAAGTATTGTATGACCTGAATTGGAAATATTTATTTAATGTAATATTTATTTCAGTAAACACAAAAATATAGTCATCAGAAGTACAATTCCATTTTAGGAAATTCATTTTATTCATACATTGTATAAATTGTTTAAGTGTTGTATGAACTGAATAAAAAATATTTATTTAATGTAATATTTATTTTAGTAAACACCAAAATATAATCATCAAAAATACAATTTCATTTTAGGAAATTAATTTTATTGATACATAGTATTAAATATGTGTTTACGTTTTGTATGAACTGAGTAGGAAATATTTATTTAATGTGATATTTATTTCAGTAAACACCAAAATATAGTCATCAGAAATACAATTCCATTTTAGGAAATTAATTATATGTATACATTGTATGAAATATTTGTTTAAGTGTTGCATGAACTGAATAGGAAATATTTATTTAATGTAATATTTATTTTTGTAAACACCAGATATATACAAGGATTGACCAAGTCAAAAAAATTGGCAGACTTTGTGGGCACACAATGAGAGGGAAAATCAATAAAAAAGTATACATTTTATTACAGCATAATTAAAATTACAAAAAAAAAAAAACATATAACCAGCATACAAAGAACACCCTGTATGGACGCAGTTACCGGTTACCCAATGATGCAGTTTCAGAGGGCTGGATCTAAGGTACAGAAATTGATGTCATAATATATCAAAATAGAAGAATAATTTCTGATCCAGTAATGCCTCCAGAAACTTTCTAGTCGACGTGTTTCACTAAAATATTAGCTTCCTCAGGACAAAAGCTGGGTAGGTGCTGGTAAACCTATGGCTCGGGGATGGGAGAACCTCACAGAACTAACGGACAACAGAAAAGACGAATTTCAAATTTTCATATATACGTGTTTGTATGATGGTAAGATGCACAGATATCATGTGGTCTATGATATGTATCACTGATAAGAAACAGTCATATAGAAGTATATTGGAATATAAACCACACACAGTGGTAAGTAGTGACAGATTCCCGTTATAAATGTATTCAATACAGTATCAGTAGTACCGAGAAATTACCCATGGGTCCAGAACCACTATTTTGAATGGATGAGTGCTCAATCCCTTTAAGTATAGAGACCAATAGCATGTCTGAACATGTAAATACTGCACTTATCCCATAGGGGGAGACCTTTTGTTATGGCTCAAATCAGTATTGCCGCATAAGCAGGGGGGAATGTACCCCCTTCGGCACTGCACCCCTATGTATGGCTTTCCTCGCTGTTTAGTGCCATAGGTTCTCCCATACCCTGAGCCACAAGTTTACCAGCACCTACCCAGTCTTTGTCCTGAGGAAGTGAAAATTTTAGCGAAACGCGTCGGAGAGCACGTTTTTGGAGGCATTACTGGATCAGAAATTATTTTTCTACTTTGATATATTATAACATCAATTTCTGTACCTTAGATCCAGCCCTCTGTAACTGCATCATTGGGTAACTGGTATGTTTGCACTGATACTAGTATCGGTATCGGTACTGATACAGAGTATTTGCACAAGTATCGGTACTCGTGCAAATGCACCGATACCTGAGACCGATTCTTTCAGGCTCGGCTCTTTGAACTGTCGGCGGGTCTCCCCTGTGTTAAAGAAGTCTGGTATTTGGAGCTGTCAAAAAAAAAAAGAAGAAGCCGTCAATGTTTATTACCAACAGTGCTCAGCCCTGAAACTCTAAAATAAAAAGAAACATTGTTTCTTTTTGTATCTTTCTGTTTCTTCATCTGCAGATCAAAGGGATGAACAAATGTTCCTCTGTTTAACCCCTTAATAACCCTTAATTTTCTCGAATCAGCCTTAATTAACCACTTGCCGACCGGGCCATAGCCGAAAGACGGCTACATCGAGGTCCCAGAATGTTGTTCTCGCACGCCCCCTGGGGAGCGCTCCCGGAAATATCCGTGACCGCCGGGTCATCATGGATCACAGTAAATGGCTGCTAATAGCGGCCGTTTACCACGTAATCTCTCCGTCGAATGACGGAGAGATCACTTTTAAACAAACCAGCATCATGTCATCACGCCGGTTCCTCCCTCCCCTCTCTGTACCGATCTGTACAGTGCGAGGGGGAGAGGGGGAGAGATCGTTTGTAGCAGCGATGTGGGCTGGATCTGTAGTGCCCACAGCGCTGCTCAGTGCCAATACTCTGCCAATACTCGCCAATAATCACCAGTACTCGCCAATACTCGCCAATACTCACCAGTACTCGCCAATACTCACCAGTACTCTGCCAATACTCACCAATACTCTGCCAATACTCACCAATACTCTGCCAATACTCACCAGTACTCACCAATACTCTGCCAATACTCACCAATACTCTGCCAATACTCACCAATACTCTGCCAATACTCACCAATACTCTGCCAATACTCACCAGTACTCTGCCAATACTCACCAGTACTCGCCAATACTCTGCCAATACTCGCCAATACTCTGCCAATACTCACCAATACTCTGCCAATACTCACCAATACTCTGCCAATACTCCCCAATACTCCCCAATACTCACCAATACTCTGCCAATACTCGCCAATACATTTTAACAGAAGCAAAGAATTTTTTTTTTTTACCGAATTTTCAGTCTATTTTCTTTTTATAGCACAAAAAAATAAAAAAAATAAAACAGCAGCGATTAAATACCACCAAAAGAAATCTCTATTTGTATGAAAAAAAGGACAACAATTTCATTTGGGTACAGTGTTGCCTGACAGAGTAATTGTCATTCAAAGTGTGAGAGCGCTGAAAACTGAAAACTGGTCTGGTTAGGAAGGGGGTTTTGGTGCCCGGGGGTCAAGTGGTTAACTCCCTATTCTCCTCCATTTAATTATTATTTTCTTGATTTTTTTGTTTTCTTTTGTTCACGTCTATTTTATAAACGATAAAAAATTAAAACTTTTTTTTTTTTTTGCTTTATTAGTGAATATTTTTACACACATCTATTAACATATATTTACACATTTCACGTTGAAAAAAAGTGCTAAATAAAAAAAAACAAAAAAAAAAAACATTTATTTAATTTGTAAATAACTTTTCAATGCTTTGTACGTTGCTGACAGCTGAAGTCAAAAAACAAAACAGTTGTGGTAGGTATCGGTAATTGGTATCGTAATCGGTATCGGTAATCGGTATTGGTAATTGGTATCGTAATCGGTATTGGTAATTGGTATCGTAATCGGTATCGGTAATCGGTATTGGTAATTGGTATCGTAATCGGTATTGGTAATTGGTATCGTAATCGGTATTGGTAATCAGTATTGGTAATTGGTATCGTAATCGGTATTGGTAATTGGTATCGTAATCGGTATTGGTAATCAGTATTGGTAATTGGTATCGTAATCGGTATCGGTAATCAGTATTGGTAATTGGTATCGTAATCGGTACCAGTAATCAGTATTGGTAATTGGTATCGTAATCGGTATCGGTAATCGGTATCGTAATCGGTAATTAGTATTGTAATCAGTAATCGGTATTGTAATCGGTATCGGTAATCGGTATTGTAATCGGTATCGGTAATGGTAATTGGTATCAGTATCGGTAATCGGTATCAGTAATTGGTATCGGCGAGTACTAAAAAAAAGTATCGGTACTCGTACTCATTGTAAAAAATGGCATCGGTGCATCTCTAGTAACTGGTAACTGTGTCCATACAGGGTGTTGTTTGTATGTTGGTTATATGTTTTTTGCAATTTTTTAATTATGCTGTAATAAAATTTATACTTTTTTTAAATAGATTTTCCCTCTCATTGTGTGCCCACAAAGTCTGCCAATTTTTTGACTTGGTCAATTCTTATGGTTGCTGGCATGGTGAGGGTCCTCCCTACCTATTTTATGCACTTGCCGACCACCTCGCGCCGACATACGTCGGCAGAAGGGCTCGTACAGGCAGAATCACGTACCTGTACATTGCCCTTTAAGAGGTCGGCCAGCTGGCGCACGCACCGCGACAAGCTCCGTGAGTCGGTTTGCGGGTCCCGTGGACTTGATCACCGTGGTCATACCAGCGATTGCCTCACGGGGAGGAAGAACGGGGAGATGCTAATGTAAACAAGCATCTCCCCATTCTGCCTAGTGACAGTGTTACTGATTTCAGCGCTCCCTGTAATCGGGAGCCGAGATCAGTGACATGTCACACGTAGCCACGCCCCCCCCCCCCCCCACAGTTAGAAACAATCCCCAGGACACACTTAACCCCTACACTGCCACCTAGTGGTTAACCCCTTCACTGCCAGTGTCATTTACACAGGAATCAGTGCATTTGTATAGCACTGATTGCTGTATAAATTACAACAGTCCCAAAAATGTGTCAACAATGTCTGATGTGTCCGCCATAATGTCGCAGTCACAATAAAAAAAATTGCTGATCGCCGCCATTACTAGTAAAAAAAAAAAAATTATTAATAAAATTAATAAAAATGACATAAAACTATCCCCTATTTTGTAAACGCTATAACTTTTGCGCAAACCAATCAATACACACTTATTGCGATTTCTTTTTTTTTTTTACCAAAAATATGTAGAAGGATATGTATCGGCCTAAATTGAGGGGAAAAAAATGTTTTTTTTTATATATATATATATTTTTGAGGTATATTTATTATAACAAAATGTAAAAAATAATGCGTTTTTTTTTTTTCCAAATTTTCGCTCTTTTTTTGTTTTTAGCGCAAAGGTGATCAAATACCACCAAAAGAAAGCTCTATTTGTGGGGGAAAAAAGGATATCAATTTTGTTTGGGAGCCACGTCGCACGACTGGGCAATTGTCAGTTAAAGCGTCGCAGCGCCGAATCGCAAAAAAAGTGCTCTGGTCAGGAAGGGGGTCAGGGCCGTCTTAATAGTATCATGTGACCCTGGGCAAAGTAATGCTCTGGGGCCCCTACAATGGAGGCAGCGCAGGTAAACAGACATCAAGTACGTAGGAGGCAGACAAATGGAACATCCCCTTTTGGGTGGAGCTCCACATTAACTACATGAACGATCGTTCTGTACAGCAAAGAATCAGTGGGAACATAATACATACATAAAGTAACAAAGCTGTGCATATAATATGACCCCTCTGCATCTGTGATATCCCCCCCCCCAGCTCTCTGACCCCTCTACACCTCAGATATCCCCCCAGCACTCTGACCCCTCTACACCCCAGATATCCCCCCAGAACTCTGACCCCTCTACACCCCAGATATCCCCCCCAGCACTCTGACCCCTCTACACCCCAGATATCCCCACCAGCACTCTGACCCCTCTACACCCCAGATATCCCCCCAGAACTCTGACCCCTCTACACCCCAGATATCCCCACCAGCACTCTGACCCCTCTACACCCCAGATATCCCCCCCAGCACTCTGACCCCTCTACACCCCAGATATCCCCCCCAGCACTCTGACCCCTCTACACCCAGATATCCCCCCCAGTACTCTGACCCCTCTACACCCCAGATATCCCCCCAGCACTCTGACCCCTCTACATCCCAGATATTTCCCCCAGCACTCTGACCCCTCTACATCTGTGATATCCCCCCGGCACTCTGACCCCTCTACACCCCAGATATCCCCCCAGCACTCTGACCCCTCTACATCCCAGATATTCCCCCCAGCACTCTGACTCCTCTACATCCCAGATATCCCCCAGCACTCTGACCCCTCTACATCCCAGATATCCCCCCCAGCACTCTGACCCCTCTACACCCCAGATATCCCCCCCCAGCACGTTGACTCCTCTACATCCCAGATATCCCCCCAGCACTCTGACCCTTCTACATTCCAGATATACCCCAGCACTCTGACCCCTCTACATCTGTGATATCCCCCCCAGCACTCTGACCCCTCTACACCCCAGATATCCCCCCAGAACTCTGACCTCTCTACATCCCAGCTATCCCCCCCAGCACTCTGACCGCTCTACATCCCAGATATCCCCCCCAGCACTCTGACCCCTCTACACCCCAGATATCCCCCCAGCACTCTGACCCCTCTACATCTGTGATATCCCCCCCAGCACTCTGACCCCTCTATACTCTAGATATCCCCCCCCAGCACTCTGAGCCCTCTATACTCCAGATATCCCCCTAGCATTCTAACCATTTTACACCCCAGATATCCCCCCAGCACTTTGACCCCTCTACACCCCAGATATCCCCCCAGCACTCTGACCCCTCTACATCCCAGATATCCCCCCCAGCACTCTGACCCCTCTACACCCCAGATATCCCCCAGCACTCTGACCCCTCTACACCCCGGATATCCCCCCTAGCACTCTGACCCAGGCCTGGATTGGCCATAGGGCAAACCGGGCACTTGCCCGGTGGGCCGCGGGCCGCCGGGGCTGCCAGGCTGCAAGACCTTGCGGGGCTCATCCAGCCTCTCCTCGGCCGCCCGGCTGGCAGTTAAACTCAGCCATCGGCGCCGGGGGGGAGGAGATAGATGAGACGCCTTCGGCGGCCTCTGCGTGGCTGCACGGCCACCCGTATATGTCAGCCGTCAGTGCCGGGAGGAGGAGCCAGAGCAAACACCTTCGGAAGTGCCTGAAAAGAAACCGTGAGTTCAGCCCCCCTGTAAACTGCATAGGAGGAGGGGTGGGGGCGGCTGCATATAGAAGAATAATTCTCTCTATCTTCCTCCTGCAGTAGCGGAATGCCTGCGAGAGGGAGAGGAGAAGCAGGAGGAAGATGGAGAGAATTATTCTTCTATATGAAGCCGCCCCCACCTCTCCTCCTATCCTGCTTTTCTCTGCTGCTCCCCCCTGGGCTCTCCACCGCACCCATATTCTCTGCCATCCCCCCATACTCTCTGCCATCCCCCATGCTCTCTGCCATCCCCCCATACTCTCCACCTCCCCCCTCATGCTCTCTGCCATCTCCCCATATTCTCCACCTCCCCCCATGCTCTCTGCCATCCCCCCATACTCTCCACCTCCCCCCCATGCTCTCTGCCATCACCCATACTCTCCACCTCCCCCCCATGCTCTCTGCCATCCCCCATGCTCTCTGCCACCCCCCATGCTCTCTGCCACCCCCCATGCTCTCTGCCATCCCCCATGCTCTCTGCCACCCCCCCATGCTCTCTGCCACCCCCCCATGCTCTCTGCCATCCCCCCATGCTCTCTGCCACCCCCCATGCTCTCTGCCACCCCCCATGCTCTCCACCTCCCCCCATGCTCTCCACCTCACCCCATGCTCTCCGCCATCCCCCATGCTCTCCGCCTCCCCCCATGCTCTCCGCCATCCCCCCATGCTCTCCGCCATCCCCCCATGCTCTCCGCCATCCCCCATGCTCTCCGCCATCCCCCCATGCTCTCCGCCATCCCCCCATGCTCTCCGCCATCCCCCCATTCTCTCCACCTCCCCCCATGCTCTCTGCCATCCCCCCATGCTCTCCACCCCTCCATTCTCTCCACTCCCCCATTCTCTCCACCCCCCCATACTCTCCACCTCCCCCCATGCTCTCTGCCATCCCCCATACTCTCCACCCCCCCATGCTCTCCACCTCCCCCCCATCCCCATGCTCTCCACCTCCCCCCCATCCCCATGCTCTCTGCCACCCCCATGCTCTCTGCCACCCCCATGCTCTCTGCCACCCTCGTGCTCTCTGCCACCCCCATGCTCTCTGCCATCCCCCCATACTCTCCACTTCCCTCCCATGCTCTCTGCCATCCCCCCATACTCTCCACCTCCCCCCATGCTCTCTGCCACCCCCCATGCTCCCTGCCACCCCCCCATGCTCTCTGCCATCCCCCCATACTCTCTACCCCCCATGCTCTCCGCCAGCCTCCCTGTGCTCTCTGCCACCCTCCCTGTGCTCTCCACCTCCCCACATGCTCTCCAATGCCCCCCTGTGCTCTTCACCTCCCCCTATGCTCTATGCTGCCCCCCTGTGCTCTCCTCCTCCTCCCTGTGTTCTCTACCTCTCCCCTGTGCTCTCGCCCCACCCCATGTTCTCAAGGTTCTTCCCTGTGCTCTCCAACCCCCCATGCTCTTTCCTGGTCCCACCTCATTCCTCCCCCACACCTCTGGTGGGTTCCCCCTCCCCCTCTCAGGGGATCTGTCAGGGAGGAGAGTGGGGAAGGGGCCGGTTAAAATGTCATGGGCTACTCAATGCAAAATACCCGGGCTTATTTTTTGTCCCAGTCCGGGCCTGCTCTGACCCTTCTACATCCCAGATATCCCCCCAGCACTCTGACCCCGCTACATCCCAGATATCCCCCAGCACTCTGACCCCTCTACATCTGTGATATCCCCCCCCAGCACTCTGACGCTTCTACACCCCAGATATCCCCCAGCACTCTGACCCCTCTACACCCCAGATATCCCCCCAGCACTCTGACCCCTCTACATCCCAGATATCCCCCAGCACTCTGACCCCTCTACATCTGTGATATCCCCCCCCCAGCACTCTGACTCCTCTACATCCCAGATATCCCCCCAGCACTCTGACCCCTCTACATCCCAGACATCCCCCCAGCACTCTGACCCCTCTACATCTGTGATATCCCCCCAGCACTCTGACTCCTCTACATCCCAGATATCCCCCCAGCACTCCGACCCCTCTACATCCCAGATATCTCCCCAGCACTCTGACCCCTATACATCCCAGATATCCCCCAGCACTCTGACCCCTCTACATCTGTGATATCCCCCCCAGCATTCTGACCCCTCTACATCCCAGATATCCCCCCCAGCACTCTGACCCCTCTACATCCCAGATATCCCCCAGCACTCTGACCCCTCTATACTCCAGATATCCCCCCCAGCACTCTGACCCCTCTATACTCCAGATATCCCCCCAGCATTCTAACCATTTTACACCCCAGATATCCCCCCAGCACTCTGACCCCTCTACATCCCAGATATCCCCCCAGCACTCTGACCCCTTTACATCTGTGATATCCCCCCCCCAGCACTCTGACCCTTCTACATCTGTGATATCCCCCCCAGCACTCTGACTCCTCTACATCCCAGATATCCCCCCAGCACTCTGACCCCTCTACATCCCAGATATCCCCCAGCACTCTGATCCCTCTATACTCCAGATATCCCCCCAGCATTCTAACTGCTTTACACCCCAGATATCCCCCCAGCAATCTGACTCCTCTACAACCCAGATATCCCCCCAGCACTCTGACCCCTCTACATCCCAGATATCCCCCCAGCACTCTGCCCCCTCTACATCCCAGATATCCCCCCAGCACTCTGACCCCTCTATACTCCAGATATTCCCTCAGCATTCTAACCATTTTACACCCTAGGTATCCCCCCAGCACTCTGACCCCTCTACACCCCAGATATCTCCCCAGCACTCTGACCCCTCTACATCCTAGATATTCGCCCCAGCACTGTTACCATATACCATAAGATACCTCACTACATCCCTGATACCCCCTACACGGTGGCCTCTCCCCAAATCCCTGTTACCTCTAGCATTGCTACCCCTATACACCCCGGATTCCCCCTCAGCATAGTTTGCCCCCACCCTTGATATCCCCCAGCACCATTATTCCATCCATGTAGTACCCCCTTTTCCAGTGGCGATACAGTGCATGTAAACTTTTGGCTCTGTGCCCACCTCCAGGGCAGAGAAGGGCGCATCCCTCCAGGCATTCCAAGCCCTTCGGTGAAAACAGTGCTGGACAGCTGGGCTCACCATGACACCATCCACAATGCTATGTCCGCACGTGGGCTCTCAGTGCTGCCGACTCAGCAGCTCCCACTCCAGCTCCTACCCTGCGGCCTTCGCATTCAAGATGGAGCGGGGTCAGAGTATCACTGGCTCTCCGGCCCCGCCCCTCCCTGCTAGCTGTGAGATAATAGGTATCTAAAAAACTGGGGTATATGGCGCTACCTCTTATTTAAAAAACTAACATAACATGATTCCAAAATCCCAAAAAGAGAGTGTATTTTGGTGGGAAACCCTAATAATGCCAACAAGTCCAATAATACATCAACTTATTCTATGACCTATCCTGTCTTTCAAATAATAATCCTAGAAGTCCAGTTACCAGCCTAAGGAGATAATGTCATTACACTCTCTTTTTGGGATTTTGGAATCATGTTATGTTAGTTTTTTTAAATAAGAGGTAGCGCCATATACCCCAGTTTTTTAGATTTTATTTACTGCTGCGGGAACCCCCTGTGGGGACCTCCTTTGTTTTTGGGGGGCTGCAACCTTCAAAATATATATATATATATATATATATATATATATATATTTGAGTTTTTTTTTTTTTTTTCTGGTTCTGTCTATCCTATACCTAGAACACATTGGCGCGGTTTCTTTAATATTTAGATAATAGGTATCGTTCTTCACAACACGGCACACCGCTGCCAGCCTGCCTGCCTCCCCTGAGTATCCATCACTCTAAGTGCCATCATGGGGCCCTTCAATTTTGGGGCAGCGTGGGCTCAAGGACCAGCTGCTTTTGGGAAAGCACAGGGGCACCCTATGCAGCTGGGGCCCCTGGGCAGTGCCCAGGTGTGCCCACTCATTAAGACAGCCCTGAAGGGGGTAAATCCTTCCGGGGCTGAAGCGGTTATATTAAGAAATGAATCGTATTTATACATTGTATGAAATATTTATTTAAATTTACTCGCCGCGACATAGCCGGGTTAACAAAAATAAAAATAAAACGCTATAATGCGCTAACAAAGAAATTTTGTGTCTCACCAATGAAATCAAAGTGACATATTTCCTCAAATGACTTTTTATGAAGTCCGGAATCGATACAAAATGGGTCTTCGGAGATGTTTCTATTGATTCTCTGTCTTAACCAATAAGCATTAAAGCCAAACTAGAATCAGGAGAACATCCTACAGCTACAAAACGCGAGCTGAATATACGGTGTGCGGACTGACTCCTCCACCTGATGCCACCCTATGAATAAAATATGTCCCATTCCTGTTCCTGAGACTAATTGAAAAAAAAAAAAAAAAAAATCGTAACCAAACCCCAAAGAGAAGAACTTAATATTCCCATCCCATTAATCTGCTCCTGAACCCGAGCTTAAAAGCTTTAAAATGAGATCTTAGAAAAAGATTCGGCTCACTTGTCAATTATTATTCCAAGTCTGTCTACTGAACTTCGCTAATGATGTGCACAGAGCAATCCTGACTGATTAGCTTTACTTCATAAAAATGTCAGCAGGTAGAAAAATATTTTGAAGTGGCCTCCGAAAAAAATATACTTGATTTAGGTCTAAATTAACACATTTGTTTTTTTTTTTTTGGTTTATTTATTTATTTATTTATTTTTTTATAGAGTCAAACATAAAAATAAATATACACTACCTACCCAGCTTTGTACTGCTACACAAATACTGTATAGAGTGCCTTGTGAAAGTATTCGGCCCCCTTGAACTTTTCAATCTTTTGCCACATTTCAGGCTTCAAACATAAAGTTATAAAATGTTAATTTTTTGTGAAGAATCACCAACAAGTGGGACACAACTGTGAAGTGGAACGAAATCTATTGGATATTTTAAACTTTTTTAGCAAATAAAAAACTGAAAAGTGGTGCGTGAAAAATTATTCGGCCCCCTTTACTTTCAGTGCAGCAAACTCACTCCAGAAGTTCAGCGAGGATCTCTGAATGATCCAATGTTGTCCTAAATGACTGATGGTGATAAATAGAATCCACCTGTGTGTAATCAAGTCTCTGTATAAATGCACCTGTTCTGTTATAGTCTCAGGGTTCTGTTGAAAGCGCAGAGAGCATCATGAAGACCAAGGAACACACCAGGCAGGTCCGTAATACTGTTGTGGAGAAGTTTAAAGCCGGATTTGGATACAAAAAGATTTCCAAAGCTTTAAACATCCCAAGTAGCACTGTGCAAGCGATCATTTTGAAATGGAAGGAGTATCAGACCACTGCAAATCTACCAAGACCTGGCCGTCCCTCTAAACTTTTAGCTCAGACAAGGAGAAGACTGATCAGAGATGCAGCCAAGAGGCCCATGATCACTCTGGATGAACTGCAGAGAACTACAGCTGAGGTGGGAGAGTCTGTCCATAGGACAACAATCAGTCGTACACTGCACAAATCTGCCCTTTATGGAAGAGTGGCAAGAAGAAAGACATTTCTCAAAGATATCCATAAAAAGTCTCGTCTAAAGTTTGCCACAAGCCACCTGGGAGACACACCAAACATGTGGAAGAAGGTGCTCTGGTCAGATGAAACCAAAATCCAACTTTTTGCCCACAATGCAAAACGATATGTTTGGCGTAAAAGCAACACAGCTCATCACCCTCAACACACCATCCCCACTGTCACACATGGTGGTGGCAGCATCATGGTTTGGGCCTACTTTTCTTCAGCAGGGACAGGGAAGATGGTTAAAATTGAGGGGAAGATGGATGCAGCCAAATACAGGACCATTCTGCATGAAAACCTGTTGGAGTCTGCAAAAGACCTGAAACTGGGACGGAGATTTATCTTCCAACAAGACAATGATCCCAAACATACAGCAAAATCTACAAAGGAATGGTTCACAAATAAACGTATCCAGGTGTTAGAATGGCCAAGTCAAAGTCCAGACCTGAATCCAATCGAGAATCTGTGGAAAGAGCAGAAAACTGCTGTTCACAAACGCTCTCCATCCAACCTCACTGAGCTCCAGCTGTTTTCCAAGGAAGAATGGGCAAGAATTTCAGTCTCTCGATGTGCAAAACTGATAGAGACACCCCAAGCGACTTGCAGCGGCTCTACAAAGTATTAACGCAAGGGGGCCGAATCCTTTTGCACGCCCCACTTTTCATTTTTTTATTAGTTAAAAAAGTTTCAAAAATCCAATAGATTTCATTCCACTTCACAATTGTGTCCCACTTGTTGGTGATTCTTCACAAAAAATAAAAATGTTATATCTTTATGTTTGAAGCCTGAAATGTGGCAAAAGGTTGAAAAGTTCAAGGGGGCCGAATACTTTCGCAAGGCACTGTATAACAGACCTCAACCTAAGAAAATTAAATCGCGTTGCATTTTTTTTTGCACCATGCCGCAATGTCGTGGTGAGTCGTAAAACAGTTCTGTTACATTGTAATGAAAAAAAAAAAAAAAAGAGGGGGGGTTGGGACTTTGATGAGGTGTGTGGGGGGGGGGGGGTCACACAGCTCCATCCCTATCTATATGCAAATATACACAGTTTTCCCCAAAAGGGTGGGACTTTAAAGGCATGGATTATCAGACATTTGGTATAAGAAAAATAAAATAATTTTATTTAGACGATATATCAAAAAATACTATGAAACAAATCAAAATTCATACGTACATATATAGAAAGAATAAATATATCTGTGCAAAATAGCTTTCGGGTACATAATGCCTCTGATATATCGCAGAGAATAAATACACCATCTATATGCAAGAAAAAGAGGGTTTGGGACTTTATGCACTAGCCGACTGCTGTGTGCCGATATACATCGGCACAATGGCAGCAGTGGGCAAATGAGCTTACCTGTACTTCCCCTTTAAATAGGAAGGGGTTGGCCCTTACCACATACAGCATGACCGTGCCCGCGGGAGCCCATGGACTCGTTGTCCGCCAGTGTCCCGCGATCAGGACACGGAGCTGCAGAACGGGGAAGTGCATATGTAAATAAGGCATTTCCCCCCGTTCTGCCTAGTGACATGACAGGGAGTTACTGCTACTGCTCCCTGTCATCAGGAGTGGTGATCCCTGTCATGTGAGTTGTAGCCCACCCCCCCCCCCCCCCACTTAGAATCACTCCCTAGGACATACTTAACCCCTTCATCGCCCCCTAGTGTTTAACCACTTCAATACTGGGCATTTTCACCCCCTTCCCGCCCAGGCCAATTTTCAGCTTTCAGCGCTGTCACAATTTGAATGACAATTGCGTGGTCATGCGACATTGTACCCAAATTAAATTTTGATCGTTTTTTCCCCCCCACAAATAGAGCTTTCTTTTGGTGGTATTTGACCACCTCTGCAGTTTTATTTTTTGCGCTATGAACAAAAAAAGAGCGCCAGTTTTGAAAAAAACACAATATTTATTACTCTTTGCTATAATAAATATCCCATATCCCATCCCTAAGTTTAGGCCAATATTTATTCTTTTACATATTTTTGGTAAAATAAAATCCCAATAAGCTTATATTAATTGGTTTGTGCAAAAGTTATAGTGCCTTCAATATAGGGGATAGATTTGTCATTTTTATTATTATTATTATTTTTTACTACTAATGGCGGCGATCTGCAATTTTTTTATCGCGACTGTGACATTGCGGCGGACAGATCGGACACTTCTGACACTATTTTGGGACCATTCACATTTATAAAGCGGTCAGTGCTATTAAAAATGCATTGATTACTGTATAAATGTGACTGGCATGGAAGGGGTTAGAACCAGGGGGCGCAGCAGGGGTTAAATGTGTGTCCTAGGCAGTGATTCTAACTGTGGGGGGAGGGGAATGATGAGGCGAGGAGACCGATCGGTGTTCCTCTGTACAAGGAACATACGATCAGTTCTCCTCTCCCCTCACAGGACGTGGATCTCTGTGTTTACACATTGGGTCCACAATGCTGGGAAGCCGAGGACGTTATATGGCGCCCACTCGGAGGGAGGAACAGTTCCTGCCGCTGTCATTTTACAATTTTACAATACGGCGGTAGGGAACTGGTTAACCCCTTCCCTGCCCCCACCCCCCCCCCACCCCACAGTTAGAAACACTCCCCAGGACACACCTAACCCCTACACTTCCCCCTAGTGGTTAACCCCTTCCCCGCCAGTGTCATTTACACAGTAATCAGTGCATTTTTATAGCTCTGATCGATGTATAAATGTCAATGGTCCCAAAATAGTTGAAAAGTGTCCGATGTGTCCGCCATAATGTCGCAGTCATGATAAAAATTGCAGATCGCCGCCATTGCTAATAAAGAAAATAATAATGAAAATGCCATAAATCTATTCCCTATTTTGTAGACGCTATAACTTTTGCGCAAACCAATCCATATACGCTTATTGCGTTTTTTTTTTTTTTACCAGAAATATGTAGAAGAATACATATCGGCCTAAACTGAGGGAAATATATATATATATATTTTTTTATATATTGTTTGGGGGATAATTAGTATAGCAAAAAAGAAAAAAAAATATTGAGTTTTTTCAAAAGTGACAATTTTTTATGTTTATAGCGCAAAAAATAAAAACCGCAGAGGTGTTCAAATACCACCAAAAGAAAGCTCTATTTGTGGGGAAAAAAAGATCATCAATTTTGTTTGGGAGCCACGTCGCACGACCGCGCAATTGTCAGTTAAAGCGACGCAGTGCCGAAATCGCGAAAAGTGCTCTGGTCAGAAAGGGGGTAAAATCTACCGGGGCTGAATGAGGTTAAATGAGGCAGATCTAGCATGGCTAATAGATGAATCAATGTGACAGGACATGTTTTATTCATTAAAAAAAAACATGACATGGCAATATGAGTACATACATACTAAATAAGCATAACAATCACATATTAATGACGAGATATTCATAAAAACAATCAGAGCAACTTGGAGATGACATATTGAGGTATTGGACAATTGTCCATAGTAAAGAATTTCGCTTGAAAAGCAGAATGGATGGGCAGCTGGGGAGTGGATGAAAGAAAACCATCTAAAAAAGGAAATGGTGCACCAAAATTGGCCCAACACGCGTTTCGTGTTTTCCTACCACGTCATCAGGGGGGAGTGCACCAATGTCTGTAAAAAAAAGCATAAATAAACGATATGGTCCAAAGTTACACCCAAACACAAGGGAGACTATATATGTAAAGGAGTGGAGAAATTAACTCATCCCACTAAGTACTTTCATGTCAATTAAGTCTAGACCATGTGAACATGAAAACTGGTGGCTGCTTGAGATGTTCGTCCCGGGATCTGAGGAAGGGGCCCGCAGGAGAGCCGGACGCACACAATGATATCCAGAGAAAAGGAAAGAAGTGGTAAAAAAAAAAACATTTTGGCTCCAATGCTGGGCTTTGGGTTGCCATTCAAATTCAGTGGCGGCTGCCGGGGGGGGGGGGGGAGGTTGGGCGACAGACAGCCAACCCCCACCCCCCAGAGGGCAGTCGGGACATCATAGTCCCGCTCTTACCCCATCTAGGAAGCGGGCGGGCGGGCAGCGTGTCCGGAAGTTTTCCTCCTCCTCCTGTGGTGTGGATCATGACGGCTTCTGCCGTGCACCCCCCTCCTCCTCCTAGGCACCCAATAGGATCGCCTGACTTTTCAGCCAATCGGGAAAGGGGTATCAGACCCGTGCTTCCTGATTGGCGGAGAGGAGATTCAGTGTTAGATGATGTTACGCCGAGTAAATAGATACCGAACATGTCATGCTTTAAAATGCACACTCTTGCAATGGCAACAAACTTCAGTACTTAAAAATCTCCATAGGCGACGCTTTAAACCTTTTTACAGGCTACCAGTTTAAAATTACAGAGGAGGTTTAGCGCTAGAATTATTGTTCTCACTCAGATGTGGTGCGAACGCCGCTTACATATGCGCGTGAGACGTATGTATGCTTTCGCTTCTGAGTGCAAGTACAGAGGGACGGGGGTGCCTTACATGTTTTTTTTTTTTCTTTTTACATTTATTTTATTTTTTATTTTTCATTTTTACACCGTCACTTTATTTATTTTTTGTATCACTTGGGGAGAATCTATACTCTGAGGGGTTCTGTACTATATGTGGGGGGGCCGGGGCTCTGTATTGTATGGGAGGGTGGTGTACTCATGGGGGGCTCTTTTACTGTGGGGGATTCTGTACTGTGCGGGGGGGGGGGGCTCTGAACTATGGGAAACTTTGTACTGTGTGTGGGGGGACTCAGTACTGTGTGTGTGTGGGGGGGTTGCTGTGGGGAGGTCCTATACTGTGTGGGGGGTTCCGTACTTGTGGAAGGAACTCTGTATTGGGGGGGCTAGGAGGAGGGCTGTGTACTGTATGTGTGTGTGGGGGGGAGGGGGGCTGGTATTATGGGGAGATCCTATACCATGTGGGGATCTGTGCTGTGTGTGGGGGGGTTCTGCACTGTGTGAGGGGCTCTGTATTATGTAGAGCTTTGTACTGTGTGTGGGAGGGGGGGTGTCATGGTCGTCCCCGGAATCCCCACGTTGAGAACTAACTAGTATCCATGGGCGCGTGTTGGTACGAAAGGGCGCACGCGGGTGCGTGGGGTCACGAACGGCTGCACGGTTTCACGCGGGCGCGCGCAGACACGCCGTGCGACCGTTCTTGGCGCCCAAAGGGCTACTTAACCACTACAATACAGGGCACGTTCACCCCCTTCCTTCCCAGCCCAATTTTCAGCTTTCATCGCTCTCGCGCTTTCAGTGACAATTGCGCGGTCATGCTACACTGTACCCAAATGAAATTGTTATCATTTTGTTCGCACAAATAGAGCTTTATTTTGGTGTTATTTATTCACGACTCCGTTTTTTTTTTTTTTGCGATATAAGCGCAAAAATAGCGGAAATTTGGAAAAAAAACAATATTTTCTTTTTTCTATTTGAAAAGAAATCCAATAAAATCTAATTTTGTCATAAATTTAAGCCAAAATGTATTCTGCTACATGTTTTTGGTAAAAAAAATTCCGTTAAGTGTATAATAATTGGTTTGTGTGATCACGGACATATGTACGCAAATGATCATGTACATATGTGTGCAGGTGATCACGTACATATGTGTGCACATAATCATTGGGACATGTGATTTTAGTGGGAAATATGTGGGGGACATGTTTTTATTATTAGGGACATGTGTTTTTATTATTTGGGGACATGTATGTTTTGGGGACATGTGTGTTTTGGGGACATATGTGGGGACTGTGTTTGTACTGTGTGGTGATTTGTGTGTACACTAGACTGGTGATCAGTGAGTAAAAAGCTGTAAAAAGCAGCCCATACTCACTGATCATCAGCCGGCTGCAGCGTTCTGCTCTCCTCTCCTCAGCGGTGACTTCCGTGTGAGGAGAGGAGAGCCGATTGCCTAGCAACCGGCTGTTTGTTTACATCACATGACGGCCGTGATTGGACACGGCCGTCATGTGATCAGGAGGGCCAATCACAGAGCCCTCCTGCCGATCTGAGATGTGCTGTGTCCGGGTGACACGAGCTCATCGGGATCGCGCCGCTGCGCGCACACGCGATCCCGCTACTCCTGAAGGACGTTCCTGAACGGCCTATCAGGAGTAGACGGCTCCCACCCGGCCGTATATATGCATTGGCCGGGTGGGAAGTGGTTAAGGAACCTGTTACTGTGCCTCTGTGCTGTCCAGTCTACAGCGTGTCCGGTTATTCTGTCTTCTGCTACCTGATTGTTCCTGATTCTTGTTACCCAGCCTCTTCCTGACGACGTCTGCTTGCTGCCAACCACTGACCTCCGGCCTGTCTGACCACGCTTCTGTCTCCTCCTGTGTACCGTTGCTGCCCGCCTGTTACTGACCCGGCTTGTACCTTGACCTTTGCTTCTGCTACCAGCTGTTCCAGTCGGACCACCTGTGCCTGCTGTTGTCTGCTGTCTGCTACCAGCTGTTCCAGCCTGACCGCCTGTGCCTGCTGTTGTCTGCTACCAGCTGTTCCAGCCTGACCGCCTGTGCCTGCTGTCGTCTGCTGTCTGCTACCAGTTGTTCCAGCCTGACCACCTGTGTCTGCTGTTATCTGACTAGTCTACCGGGTGTCTACATTCCCAACCCTTCTGTGGCTCCTCTACTACTCAAGGTCCGGACCTGTCCTTCACCAGCTCGGCACTTGTGCCCTCTGAACTCTAGAACTCCTGTTCTCACTTCCAGGGATTCTTGAGCCAGAGGCTTACGAGAGGCCGCTTCCTGCATTCTGGGCTCCTATACCAGGTACGTGACAGTACTGGACAGCCATGTCCGAGCCCACACAGGGAGCCTCTCCAATGGACGAGCTCTGCCGCCATCTTGCTGGACTTACCCAAGCGGTGAAGAACCTACAGGAAGGCTATAGCCAGTTGGAGGAACGTGTCCAGGCCCTGTCTGCATCCACACCAGCTGTTTCCGGGGCTTCTGCTGCACCTTCTGTGGTGATGTTGCCGCCAGAGCCTAGGGTACCCACACCTGAAAAATTCTCAGGCCACCGAGGAAGATTCAGGGCATTCCGCAACTCCTGCGAACTTTTCTTTGCCTTACAACCAAGGACCTTCTCCCTCGAATTCACCAAAGTGGGATTTGTCATTTCCCTGCTGACAGGCGAACCCCAGTCCTGGGCTCATCGTCTTCTGGAAAAGAAGGATCCTTCTCTTGATACCCTGAGCACCTTCTTTCAGGCAATGTCCCAGCTATATGAAGATCCACAATTAACTGCTACCACTGAAACAGCCTTGCATACACTGCAGCAAGGCCGCAGAGCCGTGGAAGACTACGTATCAGAGTTCAGACGTTGGAGTGCTGACACGAACTGGAATAATGCGGCACTTCGTTATCAATTCCGTATGGGTCTTTCGGAACCCCTGAAAGACGAGCTAGCCCGAGTGAGCACTCCTGAGACTTTGGAAGCTCTTGTGGATTTGTCAATCCAAATAGACAGACGCTTAAGAGAGCGTCGTTTGGAACGTTCCACAGCAACCTCTCGTCCAGTGTGGATGCTACCTCGGGTACCTAACTCCCCCCATCCGGCCTCTTCTAATTCCACCGCAGCGATCCAGGACCCTCCTGAACCCATGCAGCTGGGTTTACTTAGACCTTCCCTGACACCTGAAGAACGTCAGCGCCGTCGGGCAGGAAACCTTTGTTTGTACTGTGGAGAACCGGGACACTTCGTGCGCACTTGCCCTGCAAAGCTTCGTAAGTGCCTTTCCATGTCTCCTGCCCTT
The DNA here is from genome assembly GCF_037356315.1 of Lithobates pipiens. Classification (NCBI taxonomy): domain Eukaryota; kingdom Metazoa; phylum Chordata; class Amphibia; order Anura; family Ranidae; genus Lithobates; species Lithobates pipiens. Next base: position 650,617,153 of record NW_027507758.1, read on the forward strand.
ACTCCTGACTTGCCAAATAGTACCTCCCATCTGACTGTACCCATTCTTTTGCAGCTCCCAGGAGGGAATATCCGAACCAGCGCAATTATTGATTCGGGGGCTTGCAGTGGCTTCATAGACTTGTCCTTTGCCTCAAAATGTAACATTCCCCTTCGGCCTAGGGCAAAGGGACTTTCCGTACATCTGGCCGATGGTTCAACTCTCAAGTCTGGTCCAGTAACTCAAGAGACTTTGCCTTTGTTTACCACCATTGCCGGGACTCACCAGGAGTTATTGTGTTTAGACGTCATCAAGTCCCCTTTATTTCCTATCATATTAGGCATGCCCTGGCTGAGAGCACATAATCCCCAAATTGACTGGACTTCTGGAAGGATGGAATTCCTCTCACCCTACTGCCTCCAACATTGTTTGTTGGGAATCGGCAAAGCCTCCTCCTATTTTGCTCTGCCTGGAAATAGACGCAGAAACTCGTCAAGCCGTGCCCCCAGTTTACCACAGCTTCCTGGACGTTTTTAGCAAGAAAGGTGCTGAGTCTTTACCTCCTCACAGGCCATACGATTGCCCGATAGAACTGCTTCCGGGTGCGGAGATTCCTTTTGGGAGAATCTTCCCATTATCAGAAACGGGATTGGGAGCCCTGAAGACTTATCTGGACGACAACTTAAGGAAGGGATTTATCCTTCCCTCTACCTCCCCGGCAGGCGCGGGAATCTTCTTTGTAGAGAAGAAGGACCAATCCTTACGTCCCTGTGTTGATTATCGGGCACTCAACAAAATTACCATCAAAAACCGTTATCCTTTGCCACTTGTGCCTGAACTGTTTCAAAGACTGGCATCAGCAGCAGTATTTTCCAAGCTGGATCTTTGGGGTGCCTATAATCTCGTTCGCATTCGGAGTGGAGACGAGTGGAAGACTGCTTTCCGCACTCGCTTCGGGCATTTTGAATATTTGGTCATGCCTTTCGGTCTATGCAATGCCCCCGCCACATTTCAGCATTTTGTGAATGACATTTTTAGAGACTATCTGGATCTATTCGTTATCATCTATTTAGATGACATCCTGATCTTCTCTTCCTCCCTGGCCGAACATCGGGAACACGTCAGGAACGTTCTATCACGACTCCGCCTTCATAGATTATACGCCAAGCCGGAAAAATGCATCTTCAAGCAACGAAGTATTCAGTTCCTTGGCCTGATCATTTCGGTAGAAGGCATTGAAATGGACCCCCAGAAGGTCTCTGCCATTCGGGATTGGCCTGCTCCTACGGACAAGAAAGGGGCCCAACGGTTTGTAGGTTTCGCAAACTTCTATAGAAAGTTTATTAGGGGTTTTTCCACCATAATTTCTCCCATCACAAGACTAACCAAACAGGGCCTGAAATTCCAGTGGACTCCCGAAGCTCAAATGGCCTTTACCACTCTGAAGGACTCTATTCTTAAGCATCCCGACCCAACTTTGACATACATTCTGGAGGTCGATGCCTCCGAGATAGCGGTTGGGGCAGTACTCTCTCAGAGACATGGACCAAGATCTCTTCTGCACCCAGTCGCATTCTTTTCTCGCAAGCTATCTGAGGCAGAAAATAATTATGATGTTGGAGATCGGGAACTATTAGACATCAAGGTGGCTCTTGAAGAATGGCGTTATCTGCTGGAAGGAGCAGCCCATCCAATCCTTATTTACACTGACCATAAGAATCTGGAGTACCTGAAGTCTGCCAAGAGATTGAGACCACGTCAGGCCAGGTGGGCACTCTTCTTCTCCAGATTTTCTTTCCACATAACTTACCGCCCCGGGTCAAAGAATACCAAGCCGGACGCTTTGTCTCGTATGTTCAGCGAACCTGAAATCTCCTCGCATCCGGACACCATTCTGCCCTCAGGGAACTTTCTTCTGCTTCAGGGGAATTTATTGTCTCAGATCAAGCAAGCATCCGCTAGTACTGTTCTTCCACCTGACATCACTCTTCTGGCCAAGGATGAACTCTTCTGGTACAAGGACAAGATTTTCGTTCCTCAGGAAGTGCAAGTTCCGGTTCTGAGCTCTTGTCATGACCATTTGCTGGCTGGCCATTTTGGGGTTCATAAGACCTCCGAGCTGCTTCAACGAACATTCTGGTGGCCACAGTTGAAGTTGGACTGTAAGAAATATGTGGAGGCATGTGTTACCTGCATCCAGAACAAGGGCAGTAAGTCCAGGGCTTGGGGTCTGTTAAAACCACTACCTGTCCCAGAAAGACCCTGGCGGATGATCTTCATGGACTTCATTGTCGAGCTACCACCTTCGGAAGGTTGTTCCACGATCTTTGTGGTAGTGGATAGGTTATCTAAAATGGCCCACTTTTTACCAATGAAGGGTACTCCCTCCGCCGCAGAAACAGCCAAGATGTTCATTAAGGAAATCGTGAGACTTCATGGCATTCCTGCGAATATCACATCGGATCGGGGAGTACAGTTCACGTCTAAGTTCTGGAGGGCACTTTGTGGGGTCCTGAAGATCGATCTCTGTTTCTCCTCTGCTTATCATCCTCAAACCAATGGGCAAACTGAAAGAACGAACCAGACGTTGGAACAGTACTTGCGCTGTTTCTCTTCGTTCTCTCAGGATGATTGGGCTCCCTTATTACCTCTTGCCGAGTTCGCGTATAATAATTCTGTCCACTCAGCCACGAAACAATCCCTGTTTTTCGCAAACTACGGTTTCCTCCCTCTGTTCTTGTTCAAGGATCTTCCAGAATGTCCGGTACCAGCGGTTCAGGAAAACCTCAACTTTTTCAGATCCAACAACAGGCTTCTGCAGGAGACCATGACGAAAACTCAGAACTATAATAAAGAGGTGTTCGACAAGAGGAGAAGGGGGGAACTTAATCTCAAAGTCGGGGATCAGGTTTGGCTATCCATTCTGAACTTGAAAATGGCCTGCCCATCTAAGAAGTTGGGTCCAAGATTTGTGGGTCCCTTTCCATTTGTAAGGAAGGTGAATGACGTGGCGTATGAACTAAAGTTGCCAGAATCGTTTCGGATTCACCCTGTCTTCCACGTGGCTTTGCTCAAGCCAGCCATTCCAGATCCCTTTGACAGCCGGAAGGTTGCTCCCCCTGAACCCGTGATCATCGACGGTGAAGTCGAATACGAGGTAGAATCCATCCTGGACTGCAGGCGAAGACGCAATCAAATCCAATTTTTGGTAAAATGGAAGGGGTACGGGCCTGAAGAAAATTCCTGGGAGCCTGAGTCCAATATCCATGCCAGGAGATTGATATTTGCCTTTGAGAGGTCTCATCCGGGTAAGATGGAACAATTGGGCATCCGGAGGCTGCCCCTTGGGGGGGGGGCAATGTCATGGCCTGCCCACGGAATCCCCACTTTGAGAACTAACCAGTATCCATGGGCGCGCGTTGGCGCGAACGGACGCACACGGGTGCACAGGGTCACGAACGGCTGCACGGTTTCACACGGGCGCGCGCAGACACGCCGTGCGACCGTTCTTGGCGCCCAAAGGGCTACTTAAGGAACCTGTTACTGTGCCTCTGTGCTGTCCAGTCTACAGCGTGTCCGGTTATTCTGTCTTCTGCTACCTGATTGTTCCTGATTCTTGTTACCCGGCCTCTTCCTGGCGACGTCTGCTTGCTGCCAGCCACTGACCTCCGGCCTGTCTGACCACGCTTCTGTCTCCTCCTGTGTACTGTTGCTGCCCGCCTGTTACCGACCCAGCTTGTACCTTGACCTTTGCTTCTGCTACCAGCTGTTCCAGTCTGACCACCTGTGCCCGCTGTTGTCTGCTGTCTGCTACCAGCTGTTCCAGCCTGACCGCCTGTGCCTGCTGTTGTCTGCTACCAGCTGTTCCAGCCTGACCGCCTGTGCCTGCTGTCGTCTGCTGTCTGCTACCAGTTGTTCCAGCCTGACCGCCTGTGCCTGCTGTTATCTGACCAGTCCACCGGGTGCAGGCATGTACTGGCCATCGGGACTACCGGGAGATTCCCGGTGGGCCGATGGCTCAGTGGGCCGGTCTGGTGCAGTCCTGGAGCCGCTCCTCTCTGATAGTGAGTGATTTCGATTTCACTCCTGTCAGGAGGAGCAGTCTCCGAGATATGCTGGAGAGAGCATTAGGATTTCTGCTCCCTCCAGCCTGCAGGGGGAGATAGACACGTTCAGCAGACTTTCCTTCCTCTCTCCCCTATCGCTTGTTATCACATGACTGGAGAGAGGAAGAAGAGAGGCTGCCTTTAGAACTGTGAGTACATGTGGGAGGGGGACACTCTGATGTAATGAGCTGGTGGTGGGACTCTGATGTAAGGAGCTGGTGGTGGGACTCTGATGTAAGGAACTGGTGGTGGGACTCTGATGTAAGGAGCTGGTGATAGGACTCTGATGTAAGGAACTGGTGGTGGGACTCTGATGTAAAGAGCTGGTGGTGGGACTCTGATGTAAAGAGCTGGTGATGGGACTCTGATGTAAGGAGCTGGTGGTGGGACTCTGATGTAAGGAGCTGGTGGTGGGACTCTGATGTAAGGAGCTGGTGGTGGGACTCTGATGTAAGGAACTGGTGGTGGGACTCTGATGTAAGGAACTGGTGGTGGGACTCTGATGTAAGGAGCTGGTGGTGGGACTCTGATGTAAGGAGCTGGTGGTGGGACTCTGATGTAAGGAGCTGGAGGTGGGACTCTGATGTAAGGAGCTGGAGGTGGGACTCTGATGTAAGGAGCTGGTGGTGGGACTCTGATGTAAGGAGCTGGTGGTGGGACTCTGATGTAAGGAACTGGTGGTGGGACTCTGATGTAAGGAACTGGTGGTGGGACTCTGATGTAAGGAGCTGGTGGTGGGACTCTGATGTAAGGAGCTGGTGGTGGGACTCTGATGTAAGGAGCTGGTGGTGGGACTCTGATGTAAGGGGGCTGCTGATGAGAATCTGATGTAAAGGGGATGCTGATGGGACACTCAAAACGTAAGTGGGCCGGTCTGGATGACGTCCAGGGCCAAATTTCTGTCCCAGTCCAGCCCTGACCGGGTGTCTACATTCCCAACCCTTCTGTGGCTCCTCTACTACTCAAGGTCCGGACCTGTCCTTCACCAGCTCGGCACTTGTGCCCTCTGAACTCTAGAACTCCTGTTCCCACTTCCAGGGATTCTCGAACCAGAGGCTTACGAGAGGCCACTTCTTGCATTCTGGGCTCCTATACCAGGTACGTGACAGGGGGGCTCTGTACTGTGTGTGGGGGTTTGCTGTGGGGAGGTCCAATACTGTTTGTGGGGGGGGGGCTGGGTTCTGTAGGGAGGTTCTATACTATATGGGGGATCTGTGCTGTGTGTGTGTGTGTGTGTGTGTGTGTGTGTGTGTGTGTGGGGGGGGGGGGGTTCTGTACTGTGAGGGGCTCTGTATTTGTAGAAGTAACTCTGTATTAGGGGAGGGGGCTGAGAGGAGAACTCCTTCCCAGCTGCCAACAAAGTTACCCAGTGTGTCGTGAAGGAAAGGTAACATCCCTACCTTTCCCTGCTGGACCATGAGTCAGTGGTAATGTTATGTACCTTACTGCTGGAGCGCCCTGTCCGACAAGGGCAAAACATTGCTTTCCACATGCTGGTAGAGAGCTGGAATGGCCTTCCGTGAAAAGAAATAGCGTTTTGGAACCTGCCACTGAGGTACAGCACATTCCATAAATTCACGGAAAGGGGGCAGAGCCTACCATATGAAAAGGCAGCAGTTGCAGTGTTAGCAATTTGGCCAAGCTAGCATTTAGACGCTGACCATGTGGGTGTCTGGGACCAAATTTCTTTTTACGGTTCAGCAACTGGGGTAGGGAAATTTGCCTGCTAAAATCAGATGGGGGTGTACTGCTAGCAGATTGGCTGCAAGTACTTGGGACACCTATTTCTATACCTTAATTTCTCTCAGTGCAGGTTTTTGAGAGGACTGGAGCTATAGTGGGGTTGGAGATCCCTGATGAGGAGCAAGGAGAAGTCCGCCTTTTTCTTTGATATGGGTCTTTCAAGTGCTGTTGCCAACTGACTGCATGGGAGGTCGTCATATGTCTGGTGAAGCATGTGGTGCCCAAGAGGCTGCTGTTCTGGCCATGCTTGATCCGCTTCAGACATAGGTTGCAAACAGCAGTGGTGCGATCTGCTGCACACGTGTCGAAAAAGACCCACACCGAGGAACTTTTAAAAGTCAGCGGGGAGTCAGCAGTGCCCTGCTCCTGTGGTGTGATGCAATAGGGTGGCTGCCCTTAAGCTGCCCCCTAGAGGACATCCTGCCTTTTTGGAGTTTTGCCTCCTCCTCCTCTTCTCTCAGGCACCCAAGTACAGTCAGTGACCTCATCATCCCTCCCTCCTTGTCACTGGAGCAAACTTGGCAGTATGCTGCAGCTGGGGGAACATGACTGCCAGTTTTTTGTCCTTCTTGGGCACCCCCTCTCTCTAGGCACACGTTACTACCTTCCTCAACCTGGGAACCAACATCAAAGCCTTCAAATGCGCATCCTCCAGCAGCATGTACCCGTCACTGTGGTCGAATAAATATGGGGACTCCTCCGTGCATGATGGTGGGGCTACAGAAGGAGTGACTGTGGACAAGGAGCTGGTGGAATAGGCCACTTTGGCAGCTGCATTGGAAGACAAACTACGCTGAGCCTGGGTGAAAGAGGATGAGGAAGGCCTTGTTATCCACTCCACCAACTCTTCTGCATGTTCTGGTTCAATAACATGGCCAGCAGCAAAAAAAAAAGGGCAAGCGTGCCCCACAGCCACCTGCAGAGGATGCACCATGTCCACGACCAGCACTGTTGACTGTAGACATAGAGGCTGCTTGCCCTCTTTTAGTGGCCTGTGAGCATCTGCCTCTCCTTGGTGGCCTTCTGGACATGCTTTTCAACACCACACTACACTGTATTATATACTGTGTACACCACCAGAAGTGTAGTAGAAACTCTACACACTGTATTAGATACTGTGTACACCACCTGCACTGTATTAGCAACTGTACTATGGCTGCACTGTATTGTGTACATCAGAAGTGTAGTAGAAACTGTACACCACAGAATGCACTGTAGATATACAGTAGGCTACACTGGATGCAGAATATATATATATATATATATATATATATATATATATATATATATATATATATATATATATATTTAATACACTGCCTGCACTGACCGGATATACAGTAAACACTGAATATATAGTCTATGCTAAACGGGGGCACTGTACTGTGGGGGATCTGTTCTGTGGGGGGGGGGGCATTGTAATGTGGGGGATCTGTGCTGTGGGGGGGACATTGTAATGTGGGGGATCTGTGCTGTTTGGGGGGGACATTGTAATGTGGGGGATCTGTGCTGTGGGGGGGGGGCATTGTAATGTGGGGGATCTGTGCTGTGGGGGGGGGGGGACATTGTAATGTGGGGGATCTGTGCTGTGGGGGGCATTGTACTGTGGGGGGATCTGTGCTGTGTGTGGGGGGGAACAGTTTACTGTGGGGGGATCTGTGCTGTGTGTGGGGAGGGCAGTGTACTGTGGGGGGATCTGTGCTGTCGGAGGGGTCATTGTAATGTGAGGGATCTGCGCTGTGGGGGGGGGGGGGACATTGTACTGTGGGGGGGATCTGTGCTGTGTGTGGGGGGAACAGCGTACTGTGGGGGGATCTGTGCTGTGTGTGGGGAGGGCAGTGTACTGTGGGGGGATCTGTGCTGTGTCTTTGGGGGGGGCAGTGTACTGTGGGGGGTTCTGTACTTGCAGCATACTTCCCAACTTTTTGAGATGGGAATGAGGGACACCTATCAGCAAAAGTAGGCAGGCATAGGACACACCCCTGGCCATGCCCCCTTAAAGGAGAATTGTACAAAAAAAAACAAGATTGATTAAACCCACAAGTGCTTTTTTTTTTACCACTACTATTTCTTTATATTGGCTTTTGGAATTTACAAATGCAGCAATTTAGAAACCAGATCAAAGGTTTAGCGCTGGAAAACACTTTTTAAAAGATAAAAAGTGCAATTTATATACATCTATGTAGATCAGACCAAAATGAGGGGCAGATGAAGAGGAATTAGGGGCAGAGGGACATTGCTCCAAATCAAGGACAGTCCCTCGAAAATCACGGACAGTTTTGAGCTATGCTTGTAGGAGGAGCTCTGCATTAGGGGGAGGGGTCTGAGAGGAAAGCTCTGTATTATGGGGGGGGGGGGGCTCTGTACTGGGGGGGGGGGGGTGGGGGTGAGTACCTTCACCTATTCTTTAATAATTCTCTGGATATGAGGAAGTCATTGAAATTGTAAACCTGTCCATGTCCAAATGGCATTGGAGCTTACACAGTCCAATGCCCCTTATAAACGGGGGATCAGGGGGGGCAGAGAGCCAACAGCAAACGTCCTGTAGGTGTCAATTCCTCGTCAACCAGCTGACCGTTAATTCTCACAGGAAAATTCTGTATATGCCGAAAAAATAAGAAAACTGGAGCATAGTGTAGGAGCATGGGGGAAGGTGAGTATAGGAAGGAGGAAAGGAAGAAGAATATATTGGTTTTTAATTTATTTTACATCCCTTTTAAAATTTAGAATGTTCCTCTCAAATATTTGTATGAAATTTTACACTGTAGAAATAAACATTTAGAGTAGAACGGTTTGTACAAATTGGAACATTACTTTTTATGTTTTCGGTGAGCTCTTTTTTTCTGGATATGTTTTTACCATTCAGAGCTCCACTCCGGTCTGCAGCGTTTTAGTAACCTTTGTTGAGGTTTGTCAGCAAACACTCGCGGCTTAAGAATACATAACAAGGAAGAGAGGATCCACGCACGGCTCTGTGAAATGTGGTGGTGGGAATATGCGTGTGTCAAAACAGGGGCCGCGAAAAACAGCTTGACCTCCCATAACTGGCCACCAGAGATTAGCCATGGAGCTTCGGAGCAACCGCGGCTTTTAGAAACACGGCACGTCTGCACATAATCTGTAATGTAGAACCGACCTGAACTCCTCATTGTATGTCATCTGTACTTTTTTTTTTACAGGTTAGGTGGAAACTTTACTGTTTTTGCTGTTTATTTTGAAAAATAGGATTTTTTATAACAGCTTACCTGTAAAATCCTTTTCTTGGAGTACATCACAGGACACAGAGCCATAATAATTACTCAGTGGGTTATATGGCACCTTTAGGTGATGGACACTGGCACACCCTAGACAGGAAGTTTAGCTCCCTATATAACCCCTCCCCTTACCGGGAGTACCTCCTGTCAAGTCACCTTGAGGCGAGGTGACAGATGCGCACCGAAGGGATCAGGAGTGCACCGCAAGGTTGTGGACCCTAAGGCTGACTGCTGCAGATGGGAGACAGATCCCACCGAGGTTAGAGCGTAAGATTCCCTGGGGCGCGGAGTCTAAGAGCCAGCAGGTGTTCACCAGAGCCTCCAGTGGTGAGGATGGACTTGGCTGCAACTGGCTCCAGGTCGCGACCCCCAGGGTCCCCCAGCTCACACCCACAGTAGGCAACAGGAGGATAGGGATAGTGAGGGATAAAGCCAAGGTCGGGGCCACAAGCAGACAGGAATAGTCAGGGACACGCCAAAAGGTCAGGATCACAGGCAAACAGGGATAGTCAAGGACACGCCAAAGTCGGTAACGGAACAACAGAAGAGCACACGGCAGGTAACAGAAAGCTAAACACACAAAGGAATACACAATGTTTGATCAGCGGGGTGGGCCTGCAGTTCACAGGTTAATATAGAGTTCTCTGATAGGAGCTAGGGTGGAGTCATGCCAGAGGATGGATTACAAAAGCAGTCAGGTGAGGGTCGGCTGGTCTCTAGAGATGAACACATGGAAACAGGTAAGCAGACCAACTCTATTGCATAACCATGACACCTCCATTTTGTAGCAAAGCAATACACGTGTAACCAGAAAGAGGGGAGGGACCTCTGTGCCCCGTGATGTACTCTGATGCCACGTACACACGACCGGACTTTCCGGCAGACTAGGTCCGAATGGATTAGTCCGTCGGACAATCCGATCATGTGTGGGCTACTCCGATAGTTTTTCGAAAAAATAAATCAGACGGACCTAGAAATAGAACATGTTTCAAATATATCAGACGGACTCCATTCCGACGGACTAAAATCGGGAAAACCGTTCGTCTGTGTGCTGGTCCGATGGACCAAATACGACGCAAGGGAAGGTATTGGCTACTGGCTATTGAACTTCCTTGTTTAGTCCCGTTTAAGTCATCACGTTCAAAACGAACGGACTTACAAACGGTCTTAGTCCGTTTGTGTGTGGGCAAGTCTGTTCTTTCGGAAGGTGCATTGTAACTCTGCCGAAAGTCCGTCGAGATGTTTCCTCGGACCTAATCTGGCGTAAAGTCTGGTCGTGTGTACGCGGCATAAGAAAAGGATTTTACAGGTAAGCTGTTATAAAAATCCTATTTTCTTTATCGTACATCACGGGACACAGAGCCACAGTAATTACTGTATGGGATGTCCCAGAGCAATGCTATCTGAGGGGAGGGAGACACAAACAAAAGCAGGGTGCAGTCAGACCTGAGGACCTATACTCCTCATGCCTTCTTACATCCTGATATAATCTGTGAATTTATGGACTGAAGACCAAGTTGCGGCCTTGCAGATTTGAGCCATGGAGGCTTGGTGATGCACTGCCCACGAAACACTAAGGCCGCGTACACACGGGCGGACTGTTCGCTCAACTTTGTTCGTCAAACAGTTTGACAAACAGTCCGCTCAAAATTAGCATGAGCAGACTTGACCACACACGATGAACGAACAGTCCGCTGAAACCGTGCGCGATGACGTGAACGGCACGTACGACGGGACTAGAAAAACGACGTCCTATACACTGCAATGCAACCTTCGGCGTGTAAATTCTTTCTGAGCATGCGCGAGACTTAGTTTGACGAACAAGCCTACACACGAGTGGACTGTCCGCTCAAACCAAGTTTCAGCGGACAGTTTTACGGAAATTCCGAAAAACTTTGTTCGTCAGACTGTCCGCTGAAACTGTCCGCTGAAGCCCACACACGAGCGGACTGTCCGCTGAAAGGCCGCGTACACACGGGCGGACTGTTCGCTCAACTTTGTCCGCTGAACAGTGTTTCAGCGGACAGTCCGCTCGTGTGTGGGCTTCAGCGGACAGTTTCAGCGGACAGTCTGACGAACAAAGTTTTTCGGAATTTCCGTAAAACTGTCCGCTGAAACTTGGTTTGAGCGGACAGTCCGCTCGTGTGTAGGCTTGTTCGTCAAACTAAGTCTCGCGCATGCTCAGAAAGAATTTACACGCCGAAGGTTGCATTGCAGTGTATAGGACGTCGTTTTTCTAGTCCCGTCGTACGTGCCGTTCACGTCATCGCGCACGGTTTCAGCGGACTGTTCGTTCATCGTGTGTGGTCAAGTCCGCTCATGCTAATTTTGAGCGGACTGTTTGTCAAACTGTTTGACGAACAAAGTTGAGCGAACAGTCCGCCCGTGTGTACGCGGCCTCACGGTTCTGGTGGAGTAGGCTTTGATTTGAAAAGGTGGAACTTTGCTCTCCAAACCATAAGCTTGAATAATTACTTGCCGAATCCCTTTAGCAATAGTAGATTTTGACACTGCCTGTCCTTTTCTAGGACCTTCAGGCAACACAAATAATACATCTGTTTTCCGAATCTGAGCAGTCGCCTTCAAATAGATTTTGACTGCTTTCACTACATCCAGAGAATTTAGTGACTTTTCTTACGTAGAACAGGGTTCTGGGAAAAATGAAGGTAGAACAATATCCTGGTTTAGATGAAAACCTGAAACTACCTTAGGCAAAAATCTAGGATGAAGACAAAATATTACTCTTTCCTTGTGAACGATTAAATATGGCTCTTTACAAGAAAGAGCAGCCAGTTCTGACACCCTTCTTGCAGAAGATATGGCTACCAGAAAAACTAGCTTCCTTGTCAACAGGACCAAGGGAATATGTCGTATTGGCTCAAAAGGCTGTTTCTGTAACACAGACAGAACTAAATTCAAGTTGTAAGGGTTCAGGATAGGGATGAGCAAAACACCCCCCGATTCGGTTCGCACCAGAACTTTCGAACGGACCCCAAATTTGTACGAAGGTTAGAACCCCATTGAAGTCTATGGGACTCGAACGTTCAAAATTAAAAGTGCTAATTTTAATGGCTAATATGCAAGATACTGTCCTAAAAAGGGTTTGGGGACCTGGCTCCTGCCCCAGGGGACATGGGTCAATGCAAAAAAAAGTTTTAAAAACTGCCGTTTTGGCGGGAGCACTGATTTTAATGACGATTAAAGTGGAAAAAAAAGTGAAATATTCCTTTAAATATGGTGCCTGGGGGGTGTCTGTAGTATGCCTGTGAAGTGCCACGTGTTTCCCGTGTTTAGAACAGTCCCTGCACAAAATGACATTAAAACGGAAATAACGTCATTTAAAACTGCTTGCGGTTTTAATGTAATATCTGGTTCCTGCAATATGGTTGAAAATCATTGAGAAAAATGGCATGGGTAGCCCTCCCTGCCCATTACCAGCCCCTTTGGGTCTTGTATGGATATTAAGGGGAACCCCGTACCCATATTGAAAAAAGGAAATACGTGTGGCCCCCAGGCCCTATATACTCAGAACAGCAGTATACAGGCGGTGCAAACAAGACAGGTACTGTGTAGGTTTGTTGTGTTAAGTAGAATCTGTTTGTAATTCAGAGCACGCAGACAGCACGCACAATCTCCTACCGCTGACTGCAAGCTCTATTTAAAACGAGCAAGATAGTTAGCTATATAGGTGGATATAGCGGTGTATTCTGGGTTCAGAGCACGCAGACAGCACGCACAATCTCCTAACACTGACTGAAAGCTCTATTTAAAATGAGCAAGATAGTTAGCTATATAGGTGGATATAGCGGTGTATACTGCGTTCAGAGCACGCAGACAGCACGCACAATCTCCTAACACTGACTGCAAGCTCTATTATAAAAGATAGATATATCGCTAGCTATATAGGTGAATATAGCGGTGTATATTGCGGTGAGGGCACGCAGACAACAACCACTACAGAAGAGCAAGAACGAAAAATCGGCCGATAACGATCGGTGTATACTGTGTTAAAGGTACACAGAACACCCACTAACTGCTACAGACGCCAACACACTACACAAGGCCGCCGCGCTGGCGGCCTTATATAGTGTGGGGCGTGTACTACACAGCCTGAGCTATGATTGGCCATAGGCATCCTGCCTGTGGCCAATCATGGCTCTCCTCGCTGCCAGCGCTGTGATTGGCCAAGCATGCGGGGTCACAGTGCATGCTTGGCCAATCATGAGCCAGCAATGCACTGCGCCATCGCAGTGCATTGTGGGCCGTGAGCGGCACACGAATTTGGCGCGAACTGCCCATAACGTTTGGAATTCGCCGAACGGGCGAACAGCCGATGTTCGAGTCGAACATACGTTCGACTCGAACACGAAGCTCATCCCTAGTTCAGGAGTGCTCTAACCAGTGGATTAAGCCTCGTTACCACCTGTATAAAGCTTCGGACCAAAGATTGCAAAGCAAGTGGTCATTGAAACAAAATCGATAAGGCCGAGACCTGGCCTTTGATGGTACTCAAGGCCAGCTTCATCTCTAACCCCATTTGCAGAAAGGCAAGGATTCTACCTATGACATACTATTACTTTATAGGATGCCAACCCCTGGATTCACACTAGGAAACATATGACTTCCAGACTCTATAATAAATGACTCTGGAAGCTGGCTTCCTTACATTAATCAAAGTAGATATCACAGAGCCTGAAAGCCCATGGTTCTTCAGAATGTGGGTTTCAATAGCCAAACTGTTAAATTTAGTGTTTGCAAGGTAGGATGGAATACTGGTCCCTGCGATAGCAGGTCTGGACGTGGTGGTAGGGTCCGTGGGGCCACTACCACCATCTTTACTATTTCTGCATACCAAGATCTTCTGAGCCATGCTGGGGCCACACGAACTACCGACTTCCTTTCCTGCTTGATCCTCCGAAGAAGTCAAGGTAGCAGCAGAATAGGAGGGAATGCATAAATCAGTGAGGACTGATCCCACGGGGTCACCGATGCATCTGTTCCGCATGCAAGTGGATCCCTTGTTCTTGACACAAAGTTGTCAACTTTGTTGTTGAAGCGGGATGCAAACAGATCTACGTCCGGGATCCTCCATCTTTGGCATATAGCCAGGACCATTTCCCCGGGAACAACTGCTGGCGACTTAAGTAGTCCGCCTGTCAATTCTCTACCCCTGGAATGAAGATTGCCAATATGCACGGCACATGCTTTGCTACCCAGGTTAGGATATGATTTACCTCTCCCTGGGCTGCCTGACTTCTGGTGCCCCCTTGGTGATTGATATAAGACACTGCTGTGGCATTGTCAGATTAAACCCTGACAGGAGAATTCCACAACCTGAATGTCCAGGCCTTTAGGGCTAGGTGCACTGCCTGAATCTCTAGAATGTTGATTGGCAAGGTTCTTTCGGTTCTGGACCATTTACCTTGGACAGACGCTTCTTCCAGGACTGCTCCCCAACCTGAAAGGCTGGCATCTGTTGTTACCACCTTCCAGGTAACTGGTAAATAAGGATGAGCCGAACACCCCCCGGTTTGGTTCGCACCAGAACCTGCGAACAGACCTAAACTTCGTGTGAACTTTAGAACCCTATTAAAGTCTATGGGACTCGAATGTTCAAAATCTTAAGTGCTGGTTTTAACCACTACAATACAGGGCACTTTCGCCCCCTTCCTTCCCAGCCCAATTTTCAGCTTTCATCGCTCTAGCGCTTTCAGTGACAATTGCGCGGTCGTGCTACACTGTACCCAAATGAAATTTTTATCATTTTTTTCGCACAAATAGAGATTTATTTTGGTGGTATTTATTCACGACTCCGTTTTTTATTTTTTGCGATATAAGCGCAAAAAAGCGGAAATTTGGAAAAAAAAACAATATTTTCTTTTTTCTATTTTAAAAGAAATCCAATAAAATCTAATTTTGTCATAAATTTAAGCCAAAATGTATTCTGCTACATGTTTTTGGTAAAAAAAATTCCGTTAAGTGTATAATAATTGGTTTGTGTGATCACGGACATATGTACGCAAATGATCATGTACATATGTGTGCAGGTGATCACGTACATATGTGTGCACATAATCATTGGGACAAGTGATTTTAGTGGGACATATGTGGGGGACATGTTTTTATTATTGGGGACATGTATGTTTTGGGGACATGTGTGTTATGGGGACATATGTGGGGACTGTGTTTACACTGTGTGGTGTGTTGTGTGTTTACACTAGACTGAAGATCAGTGAGTAAAAAGCTGTAAAAAACAGCTCATACTCACTGATCATCAGCCGGCTGCAGCAATCTGCTCTCCTCTCCTCAGCGATGACTTCTGTGTGAGGAGAGGAGGAGCCGATTGCGTAGCAACCGGCTGTTTGTTTACATCACATGACGACCGTGATTGGACACGGCCGTCATGTGATCAGGAGGGCCAATCGCAGAGCCCTCCTGCCGATCTGAGATGCGCCGTGTCCCGGTGACACGGGCGCATCGGGATCGCGCCGCTGCGCGGGCACGCGCGCGCGCGCGATCCCGCTCCTCCTGATGGACGTTCCTGAACGTCCTATCAGGAGTAGACGGCTCCCACCTGGCCGTATATGTGCATTGGCCGGGTGGGAAGTGGTTAAAGGCTAATATGCAAGTTATTGTCCTAAAAAGTGTTTGGGGACCCGGGTCCCATGGATCAATGCAAAAAAAGTTTTAAAAACTGAAGTTTTTTTGGGAGCAGTGATTTTAATAATGCTTAAAGTGAAACAATAACAGTGTAATATTCCTTTAAATTTCGTACCTGGGGGGTGTCTATAGTATGCCTGTAAAGGGGTGCATGTTTCCAGTGCTTAGAACTATCCCTGCACAAAGTGTCATTTCTGTAGGAAAAAAAGTCATTAAAAATCACTTGCGGCTATAATGAATTGTCAGCTCCCCGTAATACAGAGAACAGACATTGAAAGTCATTGATACAATTTTTTTTTAAAAAGCATGGGGTTCCCCCAAATTCAATTACCAGGCCCTTCAGGTCTGGTATGGATTTTAAGAGGAACTCCATGCCAAATTAAAAAAAAAAAATGGAGTGGAGTTCCCCCTAAAAATCCATACCAGACCCTCTATCCGAGCACGCAACCTGGCAGGCCGCAGGAAAAGAGGGGGGCACGAGAAAGCGCCCCCCCCCCCCCCCCCTCCTGAACCGTACCAGGCCACATGCCCTCAACATTGGGAGGATGCTTTGGGGGTCTGTGACCCTTCTTTGCCCTGACCCCCTGGACCATCTCCTTTATGGCGCTGATTTTTGCCTGGGGTAAAAAAAAAACCTCTTCTGGGCTGTGTCTATAACCAGACCCAAGTACTCTAATCGTCTTACTGGCTTTAAAGAATTTTTCTCTAGGTTGAGGACCCAACCTAGGTATTTCAGGTAGTTGACTGTGCTGACCATACTTTGGTCTAAGCGGGTTATCGACTGGTCTATCAAGAGCAGGTCGTCTAGGTAAGCTATAATTGTTAAACCTTGAGTCCTTAATCTGGCCAGAGGAAGGGCCAGAAGTTTTGTAAACACCCGAGGTGCAGTAGCTAGACTGAAAGGCAAGGCTACAAACTGAAAGTGAAGTGTTCCTACCTCGAAACGCATTATATTTTTGATGAGCGGGGAAAATAGGCACATGCATGTATGCATCCTTGATGTCAATTGACGCCAGAAGCTCTCCTCCTTGTAGGATGGAGACTACTGATCGGAATGATTCCATGCGGAAAGAGTGGATCTTCAGGAACTGGTTTAGATCTTTGAGATCTAGAATGGGTCTGACATCTCCATTTGGTTTTGGCACCGTGAAAAGGTTTGAATAAAACCCATACCCCTGCTCTTCCATGGGGGCCACCAATGGCAAAAGTCGGTCTAACGCTTGAAAGAGAGACTTCTTTTTCTCTGGATCTTTGGGAACATTTGACCTAAGAAAACGAGGAGACTGGAATTCTCTGAACTCTAGTTTGTAACCTAGAGCTATTGTGGAGACCACCCATGTGTCTCTCGAAATTCCTCCTGCCAGACTCTTGAGAATGGCAGAAGTCTTCCCCCCACTCGAACGAGCGAGGGCGACCCTTCATAAAGAAGCTTTAATGTTCTGTCTTGCAGGTTTCCTCCCCTAGGATATTAACTTTTGTCCCTGGGGGGTTTTTTTTTGTCCCTGACGGTGGAGGCCATAGCAACAGCCTGGAGGCTGATGCCCCTAGCACTGGAGAAAAAGCCTGTTTAAATGAGGGACATTTACTCCTTTTTCTAACTGGCAAAAGGGTACTTTTCCCACTTGATATATTTTGGATATATTTATCTAAATCATCCCCAAACAGTCTTTCGCCGCGGAAAGGAAACCCAGCCAGGAGCTTTTTGCATGGCGCTTTGGCTGACCAATTTTTCAACCATAAGATTCTACGCATATGCACCAACCCAAGTGTAAGGCGAAAGGTCTGAAGAATAGAATCTCTGATTGCGTCAAAAGCAAAACATAAAGCCGCTGGCAGCTCGGCTAAATCCTGGGCCTGCTGTTCAGGGAAAACCTTGAACACCTCTTTAAAATGGTGTCTCAAGGATTGACAAACCCCAGTTGCCACCACTGCAGGTTGAGCCACCGAACCTGCCAAGGAGAATTTTTTTTTTAACAGGAATTCCAATTTTTTTATCAGTTGGATCCCTAAGCATTTGTGTATTGTCAACCGGACAAGTCGAGCTTTTATTCACAGAGGATATACAGTAGCAGTGTCAATTGCTGGTATACTCCACGTCTTAGTCATTTTTTTCTCCATCAGAATACATAAGCTTTTCCAGCAATGAATGGACAGGAAAGGCACGCAAAGCCTGAGCAGGCTTTGGTGAACCCAAACAAGAAGTGGGTTTTTCAACCGACTCAGTTAAGGGTAGCTTAGATGTGGAGCGGACCATTTCAGTAAGAGATTGCACCAGCAATTTCTCAGCTTGTGAAGCTGTAAAAGGTCCACTTGATCCCTCGGAAGAGGAGTCATCAACCTCTTCACGGTCCCCTGAGGGGAATTCATCTTTTTCCTCCCACTGTTCCTCTGTTTGAGGATCCTGGATGGTAGAAGGGGACCTAATGCATTTTCTTTCACTGTGGGAAGATGCGATTAAAGATGTTAAACCTTCCTCCAATCCAATCATGGCTGAGGAGAAAACCTCCTCAGTAATATAGACAGGGGCTGAACTGTCTGTAGCAATTGCAACCCCTGACGACCCTGATGGCTCACTCTGACCAGCCTCCCTAGGTCTTTCGGGGAGGGGGGTGGTGTTGCAGAGGGAGGATCCTTAGAGCCTGAGGGCAACACCTTTGTCCCCTTGTTTTTTTTAGGTATTTGTACCTCCCCATCTGGTCATAGTGCCAAGCACAAATGCAGAGGTACTACCAAAATGCACCCACTGCTGAGGAAATAGTCCAGCAACTTCCGCTGCTATTAATGCTCAGCCTGATGCTAAGTAAATGTGCCCTGGGAATGCCTGTGTCACCAACACTCACATGCCCCCATCTGATCTGTGTCCCTCCGACAGCTGAATGCACCTAAAAAAAAGGTGCACTTTATAGCTTACACAGCCCGCATTTGTGAACGTCTGAGGCACGTCAACGCTGCTAAGCCCTGCCCCCTTTCTTTGTCTTCCCACCACGCCCCCCCCCAACCCTCTCTTTTTTTAAATGTTTGTTTTCCCACGTGAGCGGGCTGGTGTGACGGATATCACATGTGGAGGGGGGCTGGTGTGGAGGAGAGGAAGAGAGCTGAAGGACAGAGATCCGCTGCTATGGCGGCGGCAGCGGGAGCAGCGTGGCACACCGACGTCTGGCCTATGCTCCCTCTGCCTCCTGGAGAGAAGCTGTCCAGGTGGTGGGATATTTTAAAAGAAAAAAAAAAGCCCTTTCCACGTCTTACCTGGGCTTGGGCTGGAGGAAGCATGCAGCTTGTATTGACACAGAGTTAGACTGACAAGCATGGAACAGGTACGTGATCTTGACAGACCCTGGTGGTGACTTTAGGCATGGCAAAATTTACTTTTAAAGGAGAAAATCCACAAGAATTTGAAATATTCCGTAGGAATCTCCACTTACCTTATCCAGCTGCAGGGTTCTGTGGTAAACCAAACAGACCCAATCTTCACCACTTACGGTGGGCTCCATTTAAAAAACCTTCAGGGACCGGGGCCCCTTTTTCCATATCCCTGGACCTATAAAGCACCCCGCCAGGAAATATGGCTGAAAAAAACAAAGCACTGGATCCCTGGGTCCAGCTCTCTAAATAGAGAAGCGTACAGGCAAAACCTTATTTCTTCTGCCACGAGGCCCAGGTACCATTCAATTCAGCCTAAAAAGACACTTTGGATGGACCCGGTTGCATGGCTAGCCCCAGCAAAGATTTCTCCAGCGGAGCTCAGCTCAGCACATCTTTACTTGTGACCAACACCTAAGACACTGATGGAAAAACAGAGGTACTCCCGGTAAGGGGAGGGGTTATATGGGAAGTTGAACTTCCTGTCTAGGGTGTGCCAGTGTCCATCACCTGAAGGTGCCATATAACCCACATAGTAACTACTATTGCTCTGTGTCCCATGATGTACGATAAAGAAAGTATATTCTACCTTTAATACCATGGTTCACGTTTCACCTAGGTATTATTAATATTATTATACAGGATTTATACAGCATCAACAGTAAACAAAATTAAGGCAAACATTACAGTTACCATACAATTTGGTACAAGAGGAATCAGAGGGTCCAATCTAAAAAGGGAGGGTCAATTAAGACTAAAGGTAATAGCTATGGGGATGAGCTGATGAAGGAAGTAAAACAGCAGGATAGGCTTCTTTAACCACATGCCGACCAGGCCATAGCCGAAAAATGACTACAGCGCGGTTGGCTTATTCTGGGAGGGTGTCCATGAACATCTTCACAGAATCGTACTCCCTCACACCCCCAGGAATATCTGTGACTGTTGGGTCCTCCGGACCCACCATGTCATGGAATGTGGTAAAGGGCCAATGACAGCAGCCCTTTACCACATGATCGCTCTGTCCAATCACTTGTCAACAAACCAGAGCTTGTCTGGTGCTGCTCATCCCCTCTCCTCAAACTGATTGGTACAGTGTGTGAGGAGGGGAGGGAGACAGGTGCAGCAGCACTGTGGGCTGTCTCTGGAGTGTCAACAGTGCTTATTTGTGCCCATCCATGCTCCATTCATTGCCTCATATGTGCCCATCTATACTTCATTCATCCCTGGCTTATCTGTGATCGGTTGGATCACAGATGTGCTTATCCATGCTCCATCCATCCCTGGCTCATCCATGTGTCATGGTCCCTACCATGTCTTTTAGACAGCCAGGTGTGGTCACGCCCCAAGTGGCTCTGGGTGGTATTGAACTCATGACTGCCAGTTGTTGTTCCTGTTACCTTACCTCTGAGCCACCCCTCAGTTCCTTTCAGCCTGCTTTCCAGCTTTGCACAGTTCTGCATAAAATACCAGGACCATACTCTTGATCTTGTTATTAGTACCTGTCACTCCTGGATCGGCTGAGGCAGGTTACCTAATCAGCTGGGTATAAAGCACTGCCTCACTCTGAGGACTTTGTCAGTTCATTGTCTCCTGTTTTGCCTGAGGTTCCACTATTCCTGTGTTCCTGTGTTCTGGTTACAGCGTTCCAAGATGGACTCCGGCTTCTGACCCTGGCTCTGCTTATCGTTTATTCTGACTTCTGGAATCCCTGACTATGGCTTTACTTCCACCATCCCTTGGCTATTCCTGTCAAGCCCCCGTGCACAGATTCACAGCCCAGGTAGCTTATCTCTTTGTTACCATGGGCTGTGTGTATTTGAAGGGTGAGCGTACATCTTTGCACCATGGACTCCAACCTAGGTAAGCCCTCACACCATGCTCCATTCATTCCTGGTTCATCCATGCTCCACCCATCCATGCTCATCCATGCTCCATCCATCCCTGGCTCATCCGTGCTCCATTCATATATTCTCCATCCATCCCTGGCTCATCAGTGCTCCATCCGTGCTAATCCATGCTCAATCCCTGGCTCACCATGCTCGCTCAATCCCTGGCTCATCCATGCTCGCTCAATCCCTGGCTCATCCATGCTCCATCCATCCGTGCTCATACATTCTCAATCCATCCCTGCCTCATCTGTGCTCCATCCCTGCTCACCCATGCTCCATCCATGCTTATCCATGCTCCATCCATCCCTGGCTCATCCGTGCTCATCCATGCTCAATCTGTGTTCCATCTATCCCTGTCTCATCCATGCTCCATCTATCACTGGCTCATCCATGCTCATCCATGTTTATACATGCTCCATCCGTGCTCATTCATGCTCATCCATGCCTCCTCTGTGCTCATCCATGATACAGAAGTGCTCATCCTTGCCACAGCCATGCCACATCAGTGCTCATCCGTGCCACATCCATGCCGCATCAGTTCTTATCCATGCCGCATCCTTGTCACTACAGTGCCCACCAGTGTCTCACAGAAGTGTAATAGGTAGTCAAATTAGATTTGAAATGTATGTCCCTGATGGTGCTCTCTGCATGTTGGACCTCTGTATGTGGCCAGGCTGTGGAAAAGTCTCTTACATGTGGTATCATCATACTCAGGAGGAGTAGCAGAATCTATTTTGTGGTGTCACTTTTGCTATGTACATGCTATGTGTTAGAAATATCTTATAAATGGACAACTTTCTGTAACAAAAAAATACGTTTTCATTTTCTTTCCACGTTTTCCAAAAACTTGTGGAAAAAAATAACATGTTAAAAAGACTCATTATGCCTCATAGATTATACATTGGGGTGTTTACTTTCCAAAATGGGGTCATTTTGTTGATGTTTCCATTGTCCTGGTGCTCCAGGGCCTTCAAAATTGTAAGAGGTAGTCAAGAAATGATATGTGTAATGTATGTCCCTATAACGCCTAAAGGTGCTCCCTGCATATTGGGCCTCTGTATGTGGCCAGGCTGTATAAAAATCTCACACATGTGGTATCGTCATACTCAGGAGGAGGAGTAGAATGTGTTTTGGGGTATAATTTGTGGTATGCATATGCTGTGTGTGAGAAATAATCTGTTAATATGACAATTCTGTGGGGGAAAAAAATCTTCATAATCTTCATGTTGCAAAAAATTGTGGGAAAAAATTACAACTTCAAAAAACTCACAATGCCTCTCACTAAATACCTTGGACTGTCTACTTTCTAAAAAGGGGTCATTTGGGGGGTATTTGTACTTTCCTGGCTTGTTAGGTTCTCAAGAAATGAGATCAGCAGTCAGTACATCAGGTGTGGTCAGGTGAGATCAATTCTCAGTGATTGGCCCCATAGCTTGTAGACTCTATAACTTTCACAAAGACCAAAGAATGTGCACAGATTTGGGTTATTTTTACCAAAGATATGTGATAGTATAAATTTGGCCAAAATGTATGAAGAAAAATGACTAACTTGCTAAATTTTATAACCTTGCTATAGCCCAACCCTGAAAAACAACCCCACGCCATTTGGACCAATGCACAAAGCAAGGTCCATAAAGACATGGATGAGCGAATTTGGGGTGAAGGAACTTGACTGTCCTGACCTCAACCCAACAGAACACCTTTGGGATGCATTAGAGCGGAGACTGTGAGCCAGGCCTTCTCGTCCATTATCAGTGCCTGACCTCACAAATGCTCTTCTGGAAGAATGGTCAAACATTCCCATAGACACACTTCTAAACCTTGTGGACGGCCTTCCCAGAAGAGTTGAAGCTGTTATATCTGCAAAGGGTGGGCCAACTCAATATTGAACCCTGCGGACTAAGACTGGGATGCCAACAGGCGTCCAAAAATTTTTGGTAACATAGTGTATCTGTGAATGGGAAGGCTACCCCAGCAGAGGAACTCACAGATCGCAGTGGAGCACGGTGATGTCACTGCACTTGTAGTCCATAGCTTACTTATAACAGAAGGCTCATGCCTCTGTATGGACCTGGGGCTGGAGAAGAGTCTTCAGAAGCCTGTGATGCCGTGATCATAGTTGTATTTAATAAATGCATTTTTATTTTTTTTATTTTTTTTAATGCAGATGTATATATTTTTGCAAAATGTGTCTTTATGGTGCCACCAGAGAAGGTAACGCGTTTGCAGAATAAACTTCAGCTTTAATCCTAAAGCGCTCTTCACCTCCCCGTCATTCCTGGATGTTAGAAAACGCTAGCGACCCGTCCTCTGACCCCCGCGAATAACAATTTATTTCAAAATATACTTAAGATGCAGAGGGCCATGCTGGGAGCGGACAAAATGAATATACCGCCATGAATATGAATTGTGCCAAAGGCCAGCGTGCGAAGCATGACACGAGAATTTCTACAGACGCTTCGTGAGGGCTGATTAATATTTCAGCTCTGCCTTCTCTCATCACCCTCAGCTTCATTGACTTCATTACTCATTTCTTTTTTCCAGCAACCTCTTCCCATTTTAAATATCAGTGGAAGTTTTAAGCCGTTAATATCTTGGAGAAAAGTCTTGTAATGGGTCTAGCTGGAGGCTGAGCTTTGACTAAGGAAAAGGTTAATTCGAGTAGATTAGGATACGGGATAGAGAGGTTAATTGAATACCATTTCCCCGGGAACATGGGCACAGCCAGCACCATGTCTACATCTTTCCAGACATGTATTTATCTGTTTACTTTTACTATTAACATTTTTTCCCTTCTTTACTTTTTTACTATTTTCTTTGCACATTTTTTTTCTTTTTTTACTATTAACTTACTTATTTTTTTACAATATTTTTTTTTATTTTTTTACTATTTTATTTACACAATTTTTTTTTTTTTTTACTATTTTATTTACATTTTTTTTTTTTTTTTTACTATTTTTTATTTTAAAAGATAATGGAGCAAGAAAAGAGATTTTTTTTGTATCCGAATCACTGGTATACCAAAATATTCTTAAAAAGTAACACGTATTTATCTGTTTACTTTTACTATTAACTATTTTTTCTTTATTTTTTTTTTACTATTTTCCTTGCAATATTTATTTTTTATTTTTCTTTTACTATTTATTTTTACTGTTAACTTCCTTTTTTTTACAAATTTATTTTTATACTATTTTATTTTATTTACAAATTATATATATATATATATATATATATATATATATATATATAAATTTTTTTTTTTTTACTATTTTATTTTAGAAGACAATGGAGCATTGAAAAATACTTTTAAGGTCCGAATTACTAGTACTATTTACTATTACTTTTTCTTCTTTCTTTACTTGTTTACATTTTTTTTTTTTTTCATTGGTGTTACATAGTTACATAGTAGGTGAGGTTGAAAAAAAGTCCATCAAGTCCAACCCGTATGTCAGTATTACATTGTATATCCCTGTATTTTGCGGTCATTAAGGTGTTTATCTAATAGTTTTTTTTTTAAACTAATGATGCTCCTCTCTTTGTTTTATTTTTTATTTATTTTTTTACTTTTACTATTAACTTACTTTTTTTTATATAAGTTCTTTTTTTTTTAATTCTATTTACAATGTTTTTTATTTTATTTACAATGTTTTTTATTTATTTTTTCCCGAATCATTGGTATACCAAAATATTCTTAAAAAGTCATATTTTGGCATGCATTTATCTGTTTACTGTCAGGTCACCTTGAGGCGAGGTGACAGATGCACATCGTAGGGATCAGGAGTGCACCGCAAGGTTGTGGACCCTACGGCTGACTGCTGCGGACGGGAGACAGGTCCCACTGGGGTTAGAGCGTAGGATTCCCTGGGGCGCGGAGTCTAAGAGACAGCAGGTGTTCACCAGAGCCTCCAGTGGTGAGAATGGACTTGGCTGCAACTGGCTCCAGGTCGCGACCCCCAGGATCCCCCAGCTCACACCCACAGTAGGCAACAGGAGGATAGGGATGGTGAGGGACAAAGCCAAGGTCGGGGCCACAAGCAGACAGGAATAGTCGGGGACACGCCAAAAGGTCAGGATCACAGGCAAACAGGGATAGTCAAGGACACGCCAAAGTCGGTAACGGAACAACAGCAGAGCACACGGCAGGTAACAGGAAGCTAACACACAAAGGTTGATCAGCGGGGTTGGCCTGCAGTGCACAGGTTAATATAGAGTTCTCTGATAGGAGCTAGGGTGGAGTCATGCCAGAGGATGGATTACAAAAGCAGTCAGGTGAGGGTCGGCTGGTCTCTAGAGATGAACACATGGAGACAGGTAAGAAGACCAACTCTATTGCATAACCATGACATTTTCTTTTACTATTACCTTTTACTTTTTCACAATTTTCTGTGGAATTTTTATTTTTTTTTTACTATTTTATTTTAGAAGACAATGGAGCAATGAATGGGATTTTTAGTGTCCAAATCACTGGTATACCAAAAGGTTCTTAAAAAGTAAATTTTTTATTAAATAACAGATGTAAATATTATATCCATATAAAAACAAATGCACCCAATTTGCAAAATCCTTAGTCTCTTAGCAGTATACTATTGGTGGATCCCAACATGTTTCGTCCGAATTGGGTCACTGAGTGCATTTTTTTTATATGGATCTAATATTTTCATCTTTGTTTAATAAAAAAATGTGACTCATTTGTTACTTTTATCAATTTTTTTTTCTATTAACTATTTTATTTCCTTTTTTTTTGTTTTTACCTTTTTTTTTTACTATTTATGTTTTCATATACTTATATGCTTTTTTTTTTAATGTTGTTGTTTTTTTTTTCTTTTTTTTTTTTTTTTTCTTTTTTTGTATATTCCTACTTTAACCAGTTCAGCTCTCAAGCATTTTTTTTCATTCTTTGCACACATGTAAAAAAAAATCTTCATATTGTCCATAAAATTACCTAAAACCTCCTGAACATTATATATTTTCTGAAAGCAGAATAAAAAGATAGTAGTTGCAATTTTTTTGTGTTGCAAGATCTTTGAGCAGCTTTTTATCAAATGCATATTTTTAGGAGAATATATACCAAAAATAAAGTGAAAATACAAACAATATATAATAACAAGAGGAGGTTGTGTTGAGTAAATAGATACCAAACATTAAATCTCACAGTTGCATGGGCCCATGATATCGAGAAGAACTTTGGTACCCAAAAATCTACATACTGCAGGTGATGCTTTATAAGCCTTTAGTGCTTCTCAGTTTAGAGATAACTTGTAAGTTATGGTGCTAAAATTATTGCTCTCATCCCGACATTCCCGGCGATACCTCCATGTGTGGTCTAATTGCTATTGATGCGCAAGTTTGCATTTGTGGGTGTGTGCGGGGCAACAGGGGGTTACGGAAATAAAATATTTTAAAAAATATATATTTTTTTTATATTTTATTATAATTTTATTTTTTTATTTCTTTAACTTTATTGCTATTACAAAAGGTGATCACATTGGTCAGGTGACAGGTACTTTTTATGGAGTCTAATCGACCACCCCAGTTTCTCCCCTGCCCTCTGAAGGTGCTAACCAAGCACAAATAGCATTGCAAAGAGCAGATGAGTATAACATGTTTGTTATTTAATAAAAAAAATAAAAATAAAAAAATAAAGAGCAGATGAGTATACCATGTTTGTATTTAATAAAAAAAAATTATAAATAAAAAAAAAAGAGCAGATGAGTATACCATGTTTGTTATTTCATTAAAAAACAAACAAAAAAACAAACAAACAAACAAACAAAAAACAACAAGCCTTTACTACCACTTCAATCCCCAGTTGGGATGCTCCCCACCCCCTCCCCCACCTTCCTATTCTGCCTAGAGCTGTAAATTTTTGGCTTTCCCATCATTCTCCATACTGTTTAAAAAAAAAAAAAAATGGGCCCCAAAACAAACAATAAAAAAATAGGCAGATATTCTAAACTTTCTTCACTCCGACAAAACTAAAATTAAAGTTGTGGCTAGAGATATAATTTAATACATATTTTATGTTATAAAAAGGGTTTTTCTTTCTGAATTTTTTTTTTTTTTTTTGGATGCTGTGTTTATTTTTAAGTGTCTATTATTTTATCAATACTCAAGTAAAATTATGTATAGCTGCACTTATTTATTTATTTATTTTACTTAAATTATATCGAAAATATGTCATCTTCTATATTAATAATCTTGCTATAAAAAAAAATATATAAATAAAAAAATATATATAAATATATATATTTTTTTTAATAAAGTGTATTTTTTCCCAGAATCGATCGCCATTTTATTCACTAGGGTCTCTGATAAAATTTGTATATATATATATATATATATATATATATATATATATATTATACATACGGTGCCTTGCGAAACCTTTCAACCTTTTGCCACATTTCAAGCTTCAAACATAAAGATGTAACATTTTTATTTTTTGTGAAGAATCACCAACAAGTGGGACCCAATTGTGAAGTGGAACGAAATCTATTGGATATTTTAAACTTTTTTATCAAATAAACTGAAAAGTGGTGCGTGCAAAATTATTCGGCCCCCTTTACTTTCAGTGCAGCAAACTCACTCCAGAAGTTCAGCGAGGATATCTGAATGATCCAATGTTGTCCTAAATGACTGATGGTGATAAATAGAATCCACCTGTGTGTAATCAAGTCTCTGTATAAATGCACCTGCTCTGTGATAGTCTCAGGGTTCTGTTGAAAGCGGGCAGTATTCCAACATGATAACCACCCCAAACACACCTACAAGCAGGGCCGTCTTTAAGGCAGGGCAAAAGGGGCAGTTGCTCTGGGCCCTGTCATTGTTGTGGGGCCCAAAGCAGCTGCTTCATACTCACCAACTATCCCAGTTGAAATTCCCTTGTCCCTTGAGGTTTTTGTCCCCTGCTGTGTCCCGATATCTCAGTGTGATGTGCTGGTACTAATGCTACCCAGCTCTGCCCTGTTGTTGTGTACAGATGACTGTGTTTACATGTAAATAACCAGCATTCATATGTAAATAGCGATGGCATTCATGAGTAAACAGCTGTGGTCGGTGGCATTGATATGTAAATAAAGGTGGCATTCTATGTATATCATGCTCCCCTGCAGTGAGGAGATGATGTGCTGTAACCTCTAGCAACCAATCAGTGAGCAGTATTACTCACTGATTGGTAATCTCTATCAACCAATTAACAAGCAGAAACCATGTGCTGCAACTTCTTGCAGCTAATCAGTGAGCCATAATGTGTGCTATAACCTCTAGCAACCAATCAGTAATGATATGCTGTAACAGCTGGCAACCAATCGCAATTGCTGCCTGATCTGATAAAGTAAACTGATTTTAAGTCTAGCTGCTATGTCTCTGACCAGGTGGAGGGCGGAATTGCATGGGGGGGTGGGGGGCCCCAAGGGTCCAATCAATATTAAAGACGGCCCCGCCTCCAAGATGACCACTGCCTTGCTAAAGAAGCTGAGGGTAAAGGTGATGGACTGGCCAAGCATGTCTCCAGACCTAAACCCTATTGATCATCTGTGGGACACCCTCAAACGGAAGGTGGAGGAGTGCAAGGTCTCTAACATCCACCAGCTCCGTGATGTCATCATGGAGGAGGGGAAGAGGACTCCAGTGACGACCTGTGAAGCTCTGGTGACCTCCATGCCCAAGAGGGTGAAGGCAGTGCTGGAAAATAATGGCGGCCACACAAAATATTGACACTTTGGGCCCAATTTGGAGATTTTCACTTAGGGGTGTCCTGACTTTTGTTGCCAGCGGTTTAGACATTAATGGCTGTGCGTTGAGTTATTTTGAGGGGACAGGAAATTTACACTGTTATACAAGCTGTACACTCACTACTTTACATTGTAGACAAGTGTCATTTCTTCAGTGTTGTCACATGAAAAGATAGAAGAAAAGATGTACAATAATGTGACTGAGGGGTGTACTTACTTTTGTGAGATACTGTGTGTATATATATATATATATATTAAAAAAAAAAAATTTATTTGAGGAAGCAAGATTTTAGAAATCACATATTAAGATATAATAAAAAAAGAAATAAAAACAAAAATTGCCTCGGAGAGGCTGAAGACTTGAATCATGATGTACAATCATTGCAGTGACAGTTTCGCCGGTTCCGTTGGGGGCAACATCTATTTGTATGCCTGACCCCTATGAAACATTCATACGGAGGATCACTGTCATGGCCTGCGGAGGGGGCAGGGAAGGATAACGGACTGGAATTCTTGGCGTTCCCCGGCTACATGTAGCAACACACGGGGTCGAGGCTCGAGGTGGTGACCCAGCCATTGATCCCACTCCAGATTGAAAATATCTGAATTGGTGAATTCTGCTGATTGTGCGCAATTTTAGTTCAAAGTATAAATTAAAATATTTTCATGGAAATTTTAGTAAGGCGTTTACATTTGTCACCCTAGCAAGAAGAGTTAAAATCAATTTAAACCGTTTATGGCCTATTTATAACATAACGAGATTTTTTTTTTTACGTTGCGATTTAATTGCTGACTGTTGATACATTTTAGATTTTTTTTTTTTGCTGTTATATTAATGACCAGTTTAAAGAAGTTTGATGCAGAAAAATAGAGCTGTGGACATTGGTGTGCACAGCCTATTGCACACCCCAGCACAAACACACATATGTGTATATCAGCAGAGCTTGGTGTCAATAGGGCAGAGGATGGTGTCAGTAGAGCAGAGGACGGTGTCAGTAGGGCAGTGGACGGTGTCAGTAGGGCAGTGGACGGTGTCAGTAGGGCAGTGGACAGTGTCAGTAGAGCAGTGGACGGTGTCAGTAGGGCAGTGGACGGTGTCAGTAAGGCAGTGGCCGGTGTCAGTAGAGCAGTGGACGGTGTCAGTAGGGCAGAAGACGGTGTCAGTAGAGCAGTGGACGGTGTCAGTAGAGCAGTGGACGGTGTCAGTAGGGCAGTGGACGGTGTCAGTAAGGCAGTGGCCGGTGTCAGTAGAGCAGTGGACGGTGTCAGTAGGGCAGTGGACGGTGTCAGTAGGGCAGAGGACGGTGTCAGTAGAGCAGTGGACGGTGTCAGTAGAGCAGTGGACGGTGTCAGTAGAGCAGTGGACGGTGTCAGTAGGGCAGAGGACAGTGTCAGTAGGGCAGAGGACGGTGTCAGTAGGGCAGTGGACGGTGTCAGTAGAGCAGTGGACGGTGTCAGTAGGGCAGTGGACGGTGTCAGTAAGGCAGTGGCCGGTATCAGTAGAGCAGTGGACGGTGTCAGTAGAGCAGTGGACGGTGTCAGTAGGGCAGAGGACGGTGTCAGTAGGGCAGAGGACGGTGTCAGTAGGGCAGTGGACGGTGTCAGTAGAGCAGTGGACGGTGTCAGTAGAGCAGTGGACGGTGTCAGTAGGGCAGAGGACGGTGTCAGTAGGGCAGAGGACGGTGTCAGTAGAGCAGTGGACGGTGCCAGTAGAGCAGTGGACGGTGTCAGTAGAGCAGTGGACGGTGTCAGTAGAGCAGTGGACGGTGTCAGTAGGGCAGAGGACGGTGTCAGTAGGGCAGAGGACGGTGTCAGTAGGGCAGTGGACGGTGTCAGTAGGGCAGTGGACGGTGTCAGTAGGGCAGTGGACGGTGTCAGTAGAGCAGTGGACGGTGTCAGTAGAGCAGTGGACGGTGTCAGTAGAGCAGTGGACGGTGTCAGTAGGGCAGAGGACGGTGTCAGTAGGGCAGAGGACGGTGTCAGTAGAGCAGTGGACGGTGTCAGTAGGGCAGTGGACGGTGTCAGTAAGGCAGTGGCCGGTGTCAGTAGAGCAGTGGACGGTGTTGTGATGAAAAGTCCCTACACTCCGCTTGAGTGCTTTCGTCATATACCACTTCCACCCAGTCTGAATATAGATATCAGATATTCCAACAGCTCCCAAGCACAAACCAAGACGAGACTTGTTTCACTGCTGACATGGACTCTTTATTAGAACCAGAATGCAGTCTTTTTATACACTTTTAACACAAGGGGATAGATAACGAGGTAGGGCTGCTCATGGATACCCCCCCCCCCTCCCCTATAGCAACAACTTAAAAGACAATTACATAAATAACATGTTAATTAAGACAGCACTTAAGGCAGCCTAGGTGACCAGACAGTCCGTCTCCGGAGGTCAATGTGATCAGTTCTTTCAATGACCATCTACTGGTCAGAATTAACAACCAAGAATAGTCTTTGGGCAAATCTAAGAAAACCTTCTCACAAAGAGCACCATTCCCAAATGCCAGGGCCCATGATCGCTGGGCAAGAGGCTAACATTCAGTCCCCTCCAAAAGCCCCTGTCCTGGCTAGGTCTGTCACAGGTGTCAGTAAAGCAGAGGATGGTGTAAGTTGAGCAGTGGACGGTGTCAGTAGCAGTGGCGGCTGGTGAAGTTTTAGGATGGGGGGGCATGACCCCGCCCTTCCTTTTGGACCCCTCCCACTTGGTGGAAATGGGTGTGGTTTCAGGGAAATAGTGGGTGTGGCTCAAAGGTGGTGTGGTTAGTGTCTGAGATGAGCGAGGGACGGAGGGAGAGAGGGATGGAGGGACAGCAGGCCCAGATCCTACACAACAATAGAAATATGCGAATTCTATAAAGTTTAACAATCAGCAGATAAAGATATTTCAAACTCCTGGTGTTCGCACTTCAATCATCCCGGCACCATGGTTTTTATGCTGTCAGGATGATTGAAGCGCCTTATTTCTATTATAACATTGTAATATAAAATGAAATCATTCAACTCACCATAATGCAGAAACAGTGGGAGCCATGAGCGTGTCACTAGCCACGTTGCCTGCCACCTGATGCCATCAGGTGTCCCCAGCGGAGTCCCTCCTTACATGCAGCCTGTGTCCCACCAAATTGCAGCAGCATGTGTCACCACCAAATTGCAGCAGCATGTGTCACCACCAAATTGCAGCAGCATGTGTCATCAAATTGCAGCAGCATGTGTCTCCATCAAATTGCAGCAGCATGTGCCACCATCAATTGCAGCAGCATGTGCCACCATCAATTGCAGCAGCATGTGTCACCATCAATTGCAGCAGCATGTGTCACCATCAATTGCAGCAGCATGTGTCACCATCAATTGCAGCAGCATGTGTCACCACCAAATTGCAGAAGCATGTGTCACCACCAAATTGCAGCAGCATGTGTCCCACCAAATTGCAGCAGCATGTATCACCACCAAATTGCAGCAGCATGTGTCTCACCAAATTGCAGCAGCATGTGTCTCCATCAAATTGCAGCAGCATGTGTCTCCATCAAATTGCAGCAGCATGTGTCTCCATCAAATTGCAGCAGCATGTGTCTCCATCAAATTGCAGCAGCATGTGCCACCATCAATTGCAGCAGCATGTGCCACCATCAATTGCAGCAGCATGTGTCACCATCAATTGCAGCAGCATGTGTCACCATCAATTGCAGCAGCATGTGTCTCCACCAAATTGCAGCAGCATGTGTCTCCATCAAATTGCAGCAGCATGTGTCTCCATCAAATTGCAGCAGCATGTGTCACCATCAAATTGCAGCAGCATGTGTCACCATCAATTGCAGCAGCATGTGTCTCCACCAAATTGCAGCAGCATGTGCTCCATCAAATTGCAGCAGCATGTGTCTCCATCAAATTGCAGCAGCATGTGTCACCATCAATTGCAGCAGCATGTGTCACCACCAATTGCAGCAGCATGTGTCACCACCAATTGCAGCAGCATGTGTCACCACCAAATTGCAGCAGCATGTGTCTCCATCAAATTGCAGCAGCATGTGTCTCTATCAAATTGCAGCAGCATGTGTCTCCATCAAATTGCAGCAGCCTGTGTCTCCATCAAATTGCAGCAGCATGTGTCTCCATAAAATTGCAGCAGCATGTGCCACCATCAATTGCAGCAGCATGTGTCACCATCAAATTGCAGCAGCATGTGTCACCACCAAACTTCAGCAGCATGTGTCACCACCAAACTTCAGCAGCATGTGTCACCATCAAATTGCAGCAGCATGTGTCACCTTCAAATTGCAGCAGCATGTGTCACCTTCAAATTGCAGCAGCATGTGACACCACCAAATTGCAGAAGCATGTGTCCCACCAAATTGCAGCAGCATGTGTCCCACCAAATTGCAGCAGCATGTGTCCCACCAAATTGCAGCAGCATGTGTCACCACCAAATTGCAGCAGCATGTGTCACCACCAAATTGCAGCAGCATGTGTCACCACCAAATTGCAGCAGCATGTGTCACCACCAAATTGCAGCAGCATGTGTCCCCCCAAATTGCAGCAGCATGTGCCACCATCAATTGCAGCAGCATGTGTCACCCCCAAATTGCAGCCGCATGTGTCACCATCAAATTGCAGCAGCATGTGTCACCTTCAAATTGCAGCAGCATGTGACACCATCAATTGCAGCAGTGTATGTCACCACCAATTGCAGCAGCATGTGTCACCATCAATTGCAGCAGCATGCGTCCCACCAAATTGCAGCAGCATGCATCCCACCAATTTGCAGCAGCATGCATCCCACCAATTTGCAGCAGCATGCGTCCCACCAAGTTGCAGCAGCATGCGTCCCACCAAGTTGCAGCAGCATGTGTCCCACCAAGTTGCAGCAGCATGTGTCCCACCAAGTTGCAGCAGCATGTGTCCCACCAAGTTGCAGCAGCATGTGTCCCACCAAGTTGCAGCAGCATGTGTCACCATGTTGCAGCAGCATGTGTCCCACCAAGTTGCAGCAGCATGTGTCCCACCAATTTGCAGCAGCATGCGTCCCACCAAGTTGCAGCAGCATGTGTCCCACCAAGTTGCAGCAGCATGTGTCCCACCAAGTTGCAGCAGCATGTGTCACCATGTTGCAGCAGCATGTGTCCCACCAATTTGCAGCAGCATGCGTCCCACCAATTTGCAGCAGCATGCGTCCCACCAAGTTGCAGCAGCATGTGTCCCACCAAGTTGCAGCAGCATGTGTCCCACCAAGTTGCAGCAGCATGTGTCCCACCAAGTTGCAGCAGCATGTGTCCCACCAAGTTGCAGCAGCATGTGTCACCATGTTGCAGCAGCATGTGTCCCACCAAGTTGCAGCAGCATGTGTCCCACCAAGTTGCAGCAGCATGTGTCCCACCAAGTTGCAGCAACATGTGTCCCACCAAGTTGGGGGGGCTTTCACACTGGAGACACAGCAGCGGCTGTTTCAGGGCACTTTGCAGATGCTATTTTTAGCGCTTTAACACCTGCAAAGCGCCCCAGTGTGAAAGGGGCATAAGTACAGTTAAATCACACTTGTTTAATAATAATAATAAAAAGGTGAACAGTAAACTTAGTCAAAACATAGCCAGAGTTCAGGAACCGGAACAGATAGTCAGACAAGCCAAAACGTCAGGGAGACAGAGATGAGCGTCTCTAGAGATGTTGACCAAGGCGAAGGCAGAGATCATCTGGGCTGGACGGCTTAAGTAGGCAGGACTGATGAGCAGGATATCATCAACAGGTGAGTCACTGTGGAGAGAAAGGAGCTGGCAATTAGCCGACAGCTGAGCGGCCAGCTTAGAGAAGGAAGGGCTGAGCCCAGCCCTGACAATCCCCTCCAGCAACAATATATTCCCCCAGTAGCCAGCATACATAGAACATCCAGTAGCCAGCAACAAAGACCCCTCCCTGAACAGTACATCCTTCCCAGCAAAGGCTGACCCCCCCCCCCCCAGCAACATAAGACCCACCTCAGCAACAATAGATCCTCCAGGAGCAACAGAAGAACTCCACAGCAACAATAGACCCTCTTCCTATTCAAAAATAGATCCCGTCCAGCAAAATAGATTCCCCAGCAGGCAGCATCAATAGACCCTCCAGCACACCGCAGCACCACCTATTGCCATTACATACATTCAGTGCTGGAGGTGCTGGAACTGCGTTCCCCCACGTTCCCGCAGAAAAAAGCCCTGTGCGTATATGTGTGTGTCTATATATATATATATATATATATATATATAATTGCCTTGCAAAAGTATTCACCCCTCTTGGCTATTACTTTCAGCAAAAAACAAAATGGCACATTTTGAGTTTGGGAAAAGGTATATGGGAGACTCCCAAAATGTATGGAGGAAGGTGCTCTTGTCTTATGTATGGAGAAAGGTGATCTGGTCTGATGTATGGAGGAAGGTGCTCTTGTCTGATGTATGGAGGAAGGTGATCTGGTCTGATGTATGGAGGAAGGTGATCTGGTCTGATGTATGGAGGAAGGTGATCTGGTCTGATGTACGGAGGAAGGTGATCTGGTCTGATGTATGGAGGAAGGTGATCTGGTCTGATGTATGGAGGAAGGTGATCTGCTCTGATGTATGGAGGAAGGTGATCTGCTCTGATGTATGGAGGAAGGTGCTCTGCTCTGATGTATGGAGGAAGGTGCTCTGCTCTGATGTACGGAGGAAGGTGATCTGCTCTGATGTATGGAGGAAGGTGATCTGGTCTGATGTATGGAGGAAGGTGCTCTGCTCTGATGTATGGAGGAAGGTGATCTGGTCTGATGTATGGAGGAAGGTGATCTGCTCTGATGTACGGAGGAAGGTGATCTGCTCTGATGTATGGAGGAAGGTGATCTGGTCTGATGTATGGAGGAAGGTGATCTGCTGTGATGTATGGAGGAAGGTGATCTGTTCTGATGTATGGAGGAAGGTGATCTGGTCTGATGTATGGAGGAAGGTGATCTGGTCTGATGTATGGAGGAAGGTGATCTGCTCTGATGTATGGAGGAAGGTGATCTGGTCTGATGTATGGAGGAAGGTGATCTGCTCTGATGTATGGAGGAAGGTGATCTGGTCTGATGTATGGAGGAAGGTGATCTTATCTGATGTATGGAGGAAGGTGATCTGCTCTGATGTATGGACGAAGGTGATCTTATCTGATGTATGGAGGAAGGTGATCTGCTCTGATGTATGGAGGAAGGTGATCTGATCTGATGTATGGAGGAAGGTGATCTGGTCTGATGTATGGAGGAAGTTGATCTGGTCTGATGTATGGAGGAAGGTGATCTGGTCTGATGTATGGAGGAAGGTGATCTGCTCTGATGTATGGAGGAAGGTGCTCTGGTCTGATGTACGGAGGAAGGTGCTCTGCTCTGATGTATGGAGGAAGGTGCTCTGCTCTGATGTATGGAGGAAGGTGATCTGATCTGATGTATGGAGGAAGGTGCTCTGCTCTGATGTATGGAGGAAGGTGCTCTGCTCTGATGTATGGAGGAAGGTGATCTTATCTGATGTATGGAGGAAGTTGATCTGGTCTGATGTACGGAGGAAGGTGCTCTGCTCTGATGTATGGAGGAAGGTGATCTGGTCTGATGTATGGAGGAAGGTGATCGGGTCTGATGTATGGAGGAAGGTGATCTGCTCTGATGTATGGAGGAAGGTGATCTGCTCTGATGTATGGAGGAAGGTGATCTTATCTGATGTATGGAGGAAGGTACTCTGGTCTGATGTATGGAGGAAGGTGCTCTGGTCTGATGTATGGAGGAAGGTGATCTGGTCTGATGTACGGAGGAAGGTGATCTGCTCTGATGTATGGAGGAAGGTGATCTGGTCTGATGTATGGAGGAAGGTGCTCTGCTCTGATGTATGGAGGAAGGTGATCTGGTCTGATGTATGGAGGAAGGTGATCTGCTCTGATGTACGGAGGAAGGTGATCTGCTCTGATGTATGGAGGAAGGTGATCTGGTCTGATGTATGGAGGAAGGTGATCTGCTGTGATGTATGGAGGAAGGTGATCTGTTCTGATGTATGGAGGAAGGTGATCTGGTCTGATGTATGGAGGAAGGTGATCTGGTCTGATGTATGGAGGAAGGTGATCTGCTCTGATGTATGGAGGAAGGTGATCTGGTCTGATGTATGGAGGAAGGTGATCTGCTCTGATGTATGGAGGAAGGTGATCTGGTCTGATGTATGGAGGAAGGTGATCTTATCTGATGTATGGAGGAAGGTGATCTGCTCTGATGTATGGACGAAGGTGATCTTATCTGATGTATGGAGGAAGGTGATCTGCTCTGATGTATGGAGGAAGGTGATCTGATCTGATGTATGGAGGAAGGTGATCTGGTCTGATGTATGGAGGAAGTTGATCTGGTCTGATGTATGGAGGAAGGTGATCTGGTCTGATGTATGGAGGAAGGTGATCTGCTCTGATGTATGGAGGAAGGTGCTCTGGTCTGATGTACGGAGGAAGGTGCTCTGCTCTGATGTATGGAGGAAGGTGCTCTGCTCTGATGTATGGAGGAAGGTGATCTGATCTGATGTATGGAGGAAGGTGCTCTGCTCTGATGTATGGAGGAAGGTGCTCTGCTCTGATGTATGGAGGAAGGTGATCTTATCTGATGTATGGAGGAAGTTGATCTGGTCTGATGTACGGAGGAAGGTGCTCTGCTCTGATGTATGGAGGAAGGTGATCTGGTCTGATGTATGGAGGAAGGTGATCGGGTCTGATGTATGGAGGAAGGTGATCTGCTCTGATGTATGGAGGAAGGTGATCTGCTCTGATGTATGGAGGAAGGTGATCTTATCTGATGTATGGAGGAAGGTACTCTGGTCTGATGTATGGAGGAAGGTGCTCTGGTCTGATGTATGGAGGAAGGTGATCTGGTCTGATGTATGGAGGAAGGTGATCTGGTCTGATGTATGGAGGAAGGTGCTCTGGTCTGATGTATGGAGGAAGGTGATCTGGTCTGATGTATGGAGGAAGGTGATCTGGTCTGATGTATGGAGGAAGGTGCTCTGGTCTGATGTATGGAGGAAGGTGGTCTGATCTGATGTATGGAGGAAGGTGATCTGGTCTGATGTATGGAGGAAGGTGCTCTGGTCTGATGTATGGAGGAAGGTGATCTGGTCTGATGTATGGAGGAAGGTGATCTGCTCTGATGTATGGAGGAAGGTGATCTGCTCTGATGTATGGAGGAAGGTGATCTTATCTGATGTATGGAGGAAGGTACTCTGGTCTGATGTATGGAGGAAGGTGCTCTGGTCTGATGTATGGAGGAAGGTGATCTGGTCTGATGTATGGAGGAAGGTGATCTGGTCTGATGTATGGAGGAAGGTGCTCTGGTCTGATGTATGGAGGAAGGTGATCTGGTCTGATGTATGGAGGAAGGTGGTCTGGTCTGATGTATGGAGGAAGGTGATCTGGTCTGATGTATGGAGGAAGGTGATCTGGTCTGATGTATGGAGGAAGGTGGTCTGGTCTGATGTATGGAGGAAGGTGATCTGGTCTGATGTATGGAGGAAGGTGCTCTGGTCTGATGTATGGAGGAAGGTGATCTGGTCTGATGTATGGAGGAAGGTGATCTGGTCTGATGAGACTAAAATTGAACTTTTTGGCCATCAAAGAAAAGGATATGTCTGGCGCAAACCCAACACATCACATCACCCAAAGAACCCAATCCCCACTGTGAAACATGGTGGTGGCAGCATCATGCTGTGGGGATGTTTTTCAGCAGTCGGGACTGGGAAACTGGTCAGAGTTGAGGGAAAGATGGATTGTGCTAAATACAGGGATATTCTTGAGCAAAACCTGTAGCCCTCTGTGTGTGATTTGAGGTTAGAATGGAGGTTCACCTTCCAGCAGGACAACGACCCCAAACACATGGCTAAAGCAGGTTTAAGGGGAAACATGTAAATGTGTTGGAATGGCCTAGTCAAAAGCCCAGACCTCAATCCAATAGAAAATCTGTGGTCAGACTTGAAAAATTGCTGTTCACAAGGCGCAAACCATCCAACTTGAAGGATCTGGAGCAGTTCTGCAAGAAGGTGGAATGGGGCAGAAATCCCAGTGGTGAGATGTGGGAAGACTCATAGAGACTTATCCAAAGTGACTTGGAGCTGTGATGGCTGCAAAAAGGCGGATCTACAAAGTATTGACTTTAGGGGGGTGAATAGTTCTGCACATTGACTTTTTCTGTTATTTTGTCCTATTTATTGTTTGCTTCACAATAAAAAAAATAAAATAAAAATCTTCAAAGTGTGTGGGCGTGTTCTGTAAATTAAATAATGCAAATCCTCAAACAATCCGTGTTATTCCAGGTTGTGAGGCAACAGAACATGAAAAGTACCAAAGGGGGGGTGAAAACTTTTGCAAAGCACTGTGTGCATGTGTGTGTGTATATATATATATATATATATATATATATATATATATATATATATATTATAATGCAAGATTATAGTTACTTCAGAATACTTACCGCCACCACATATAATTTATTTTCACTTTATTTAATCCTGAATAATGATGCATTACAATGTTGTTATTAAACATATAAACCACGTTTGAAAAAAACACTTCTGATCAGAAGCAAAACAGTAACAATGTCTAATGACTTCCAGTACCGAATTCACAAGAAAAGCTACTTGGAGTCACCGGACCCCCTGGGAATTGCGAACAGCCACTTACATTTCTATATAAAAAGACTCCTCTGGGTTATATTCCCTGTGATTGAAATGTGATGAACACAAGAGCAGGAAAATGTCTCAGAAACCTTTGTAGCAAAACTGTTGAAAATAAAATTTGCTACAAATAAAAAAGAAACAGCTAAAATTATAAATGTTACACTTTTTAAAGTTTTGTTACAAATGTATTCTGCATTCACGATTCTATTCATGCCGTTCTGATGGTTTGATGATGTGGTTATGACTGTCCTATGGTTAGGCATTACAGTCGAAAAACATCCCTGGTGGAAACTGAGCCCTGGTCCGGAGAGGAACGTTTGCCAAATGTCGCGTACACACGACCGGACTTTTTTCGACGGACTAGGTCCGACGGTCTTCCCGACCGACTTTCGGTGGAGTTCCAACAGACTTTCCGCATGAACAGACTTGGCCACGCACAATCACACCAAAGTCCGATGGATTCGAACGTGATGACGTACGACCGGACTAGAATAAGGAAGTTCATAATTTCCCAAGTGTTGATCTTTCCAGGACAGGCACCTGCTGGCATCCTTAACCACTTCAGCCCCGGAAGGATTTGCCCCCTTAATGACCGGGCTATTTTTTGCGATTCGGCACTGCGTCGCTTTAACTGACAATTGCGCGATCGTGCGACATTATACCCAAGCAAAATTGACGTCCTTTTTTTTCCTGCAATAGAGATTTCTTTTGGTGGTATTTGATCACCTCTGCGGCTTTTATATTTTGTGCTATAAACAAACAAAGAGCGACAATTTTTAAGAAAAAAATTTTTTTTTTTTACTTTTTGCTATAATACATATCCAAAAAAAATATATAAAAAATGTATTCATCAGTTTAGGCCAATATGTCATCTTCGACATATTTTTGGCAAAACAAAATCGCAATAGGCGTATATTGATTGGTTTGGCAAAAGTTTTTATAGTTTTTACTAGTAATGGTGGCTATCTGCGATTTTTAGCAGGACTGCGACATTGCGGCGGACAAATCTGACACCAAATGACACTTTTTGTGGACCAGTGACATTATTACATTGATCAGTGCTATAAAAATGCACTGATCGATGTAAAAATGGCACTGGCAGGGAAGGTGTTAACACTAGGGGCGATCAAGGGGTTAAATGTGTAGCTGTGGGGGGGGGGGGGTGGGACATGAAAGAGATCACTGTTCCCGATCTGTGGGAACATTAGATCCTTCTCATGTCCCAGGTCAGAACGGGGAATTGCCTTGTTTACAGAGGCAGTTCCCCATTCTGCCTCTGTAATAGGCAATGGCGGGTCGCTGGCAGACATTGTGTCTGCCTGACCCGGGGGCACGCTCCGGCAGGGCGCAGCTGGAGTGAGAGCATGCCGGCGGCGTGCGCCCACCTGCAACTGCCCCTACGCGAGCTGTCGTACAGGTTTGCTGTTTCGCGCAGGAGAGCCGACCTGCCACAGTGTATCTGCGTGGGCAGGTTGGAAAATGTTTAACAACCAGCCAATCACTGATATTTAGGGAGCCAGCAGGTGCTGTCTCTGCTATTCACTGGTGGTTAAGGAGCCGGCACCCACTGGTGTCCTTAACGACCAGTCAATCACTGGTTGTTAAGGATTCCAGTGTGTGCCGTCTCTGCTAAGTAACATTCTTTCTCATTAAGGATTCCGTCAGGCTCTGTCTCCGCTAATTACATTTTTTTTTGAGGAGCCAGCACCTGCTGGTGTCCTTAACAACCAGCCAATCACTGACTTTTAAGAAGCCAGAAGATGTTGGCTCCCCTATTCACTGGTTGTTAAGGAGTTGGCGCCAGTCGATGTCCTTAACAATCAGTGAATATCTGGTTGTTAAGGAGCCAGCACTAGACGTGTGCGATTACCTTAGTACGAATCGAAAAAATTCGTAAGAATTTCCGGAAATTCGTACATTCGTGAGGATCCGAAATACGAATTTTTATGCATACGAATTTTGTACAAAATACAAAATTTCGTTTACGAATTTCATATAATTTTGTCATAACGAACTTTCATTATTGTTACGAAAAGTTAACAAAACTAAAAGTTAAATACCCAGGAAGTCAGCAGAGTACAGGGATGGTGGGAGCCCCTCATAATGATAAATTTATCATAATGAACTTTCGTTTTTGTTACGAAAAGTTTACAAACCTAATGTAAATTCTTATTTTGTACGAATTCGAATTGAATTTCGGACACAAATTTACAAATTAGTTTTAGTACGAAACGGAACTGAATGAAATGAAAGGAATTTATTGATGGCACACATGTCTAGCCGGCACCCGCTGGTGTCCTTAACCACTTCAGCCCCGGACCAATAAACACCTTAAGGACCAGAGGTCTTTTTCCAATTTCGCACTGCGCTGCTTTAACTGGTAATTGCGCGGTCATGCAATATTGCACCCAAACGAAATTTGCGTCCTTTTCCCACAAATAGAGCTTTCTTTTGATGGTATTTGATTGCCTCTGCGAGTTTTTTTTTTTTTGCGATATAAATGGAAAAAGAGCGAAAATTTTGAAAAATAAAGATATTTTCTTCTTTTTGTTATAAGAAAAATCGAATAAACTAAATTTTAGTCATACATTGAGGGCAAAATTTATTCAGCCACATGTCTTTAGTAAAAAAAATGTCAATAAGCGTATATTTTTTGGTTTGCGCAAAAGTTATAGCGTCTACAAACTAGAGTACATTTTCTGGAATTTACACAGCTTTTAATTTACGACTGCCTATCTAATTTCTTGAGGTGCTAAAATGGCAGGGCAGTACAAACCCCCCCCAAATGACCCCATTTTGGAAAGTAGACACCCCAAGGAAATTGCTGAGGGGCATGTTGAGCCCATTGAATAATTTTTTTTTTTGTCCTAAGGGATTGAATAATGACAAAAAAAAAAAAAATCTTTTACAAAAAGTTGTCACTAAATGATATATTGCTCACACATGCCATGGTTATATGTGGAATTGCACCCCAAAATATATTCCGCTACTTCTCCCGAGTATGGGGATACCACATGTGTGGGACTTTTTGGGAGTCTAGTCGCGCACGGCACCCCGAAAACCAATCACCACCTTCAGGATTTCTAAGGGTGCAAATTTTTGATTTAACTCCTCACTACCTATCACAGTTTCGAAGGCCATAAAATGCCAAAATAGCACAAAACCCCCCAAAATGACCCCATTTCGGAAAGTAGACACCCCAAGCTATTTACTGAGAGGCATGTTGAGTCCATGGAATATTTTATATTTTGCGGGAATATTACAAACTTTTTTTTTTTGCACAAAGTTGTCACTAAATGATATATTGCTCACACATGCTATGGGCAGAAGTCAAATTACACCCCCAAAATAAATTCTGCTGCTTCTCCCGAGTACGGGGATACCACATGTGGGGGACTTTTTGGGAGCCTAGCCACGTACGGGACCCCGAAAACCAAGCACTGCCTTCCGGATTTAAATATAAAATGCTACCAAAAAAACTGTTAGCGATCGCAGGGATCAGGCCTGACTCTGCGATCGCTGCAGTTATGTGTTTAGTGTTTTGTAAGTGACAGTGATCGATCGATACTGCACTTGGGTGGGCTGGGCAGAGGGGCAAAACGCAGGTGCTAGCAGGTATCTGGGCTGATCCCGATAACAATGCGTTTTTTTGGAACCCTGAACTGCTGGGGACGCTAGTATAGATCTGATCAGATCAGATATTGATCTGTTCAGATTCTATACCACTACGGAAGGTGTATGCTTTGCGTGTGGGT
Source organism: Lithobates pipiens (assembly GCF_037356315.1). Classification (NCBI taxonomy): domain Eukaryota; kingdom Metazoa; phylum Chordata; class Amphibia; order Anura; family Ranidae; genus Lithobates; species Lithobates pipiens. The sequence continues at coordinate 650,660,305 of NW_027507758.1, forward strand.
GTTAGCGGTACTGGCACTAACCTAGCGCTGCCTGGGGCGACGCAGACCCTGACCCTAAAACCTAATTGATATCACCCGCCGGGTGATCAGGGGGTTAAACCTTTATTGGGTAATAAATGGTGGGTGCCCTGATGCTATAAAAAGCAAACTAACCAGAGTCACCCGTAACACTTATACGGTGATCAGTGGTGAAAGGGTTAACTAGGGGCAATCAGGGGGTTCAAATTTTTATTAGGTAGTATATGGGGGTCCCTGGCGCTATATAAAAACCTGACGGGAACCTAAATAACTAACTGGCTAACCAGCGTCACCAGTGACACTTATACTGTGATCGCTGGTGAAAGGGTTAACTAGGGGCAATCAGGGGGTTAAAACCATTATTGGGTAGTATATCAGGGTACCTAGCGCTATAAAAACCTGGCGGTGAACCTAAAAAAATAACTAGTTACCTAGCGACAGTAGCGACACTGATGCAGCGATCAGAAAAATGATCGCTTAGTGACACTGGCAAAAGGGGGTGAAAGGGTTAACTAGGGGCAATCAGGATGTTAAAACCATTATTGGGTAGTATATCGGGGTACCTAGCGATATAAAAACCTGGTGGTGAACCTAAAAAAATAACTAGCTACCTAGCGACAGTAGCGACACTAATGCAGCGATCAGAAAAATGATCGCTTAGTGACAGTGGCAAAAGGGGGTGAAAGGGTTAACTAGGGGCAATCAGGGGGTTAAAACCATTATTGGGTAGTATATCGGGGTACCTAGCGCTATAAAAACCTGGCGGTGAACCTAAAAAAATAACTAGCTATCTAGCGACAGTAGCGACACTGATGCAGCGATCAGAAAAATGATCGCTTAGTGACACTGGCAAAAGGGGGTGAAAGGGTTAACTAGGGGCAATCAGGATGTTAAAACCATTATTGCGTAGTATATCGGGGTACCTAGCGATATAAAAACCTGGCGGTGAACCTAAAAAAATAACTAGCTACCTAGCGACAGTAGCGACACTAATGCAGCGATCAGAAAAATGATCGCTTAGTGACACTGCAAAAAGGGGGTGAAAGGGTTAACTCTAGGGGCAATCAGGGGGTTAATTCCTTATTGGGGGGTGATAGGGGGCTACCCTGGACCTAACACTAACTGCCCTGACAGTTTTTACTTTTACAACTGACACTGAATGCATTGATCAGTAAAGAAATGATCAATGCAATCAGTGACACTGTGACTGGGGGGGGCGGGGGGGGGCGGGGGGCGATCGGGGGGGGGGGGGGGTTGTGTGCCTGTGTGTGCCTACATGTCAGTGTAGTGTTGGTGCACACTTACTTTTAGTCTTCTCCTCGTAGTCCGGTCAAAAAGACCGCCCCGAGGAGAATGACATCACTTCCTCCTTCCTATGTAAACAATACAAAGTGGGAGGAAGTTCGTAATTGGCCAGGAGCGATCGAGAGGGGGTGGCCAGAAACCAACGGCCATCCCCTCATCACGGATCGCTCCCGGAGGGAAACGGACCGCCGTATCCAGCTGGAAGGCAGGCACGTACATGTACGTGCTTGTGCCTGCCTGTACCATTGTGATGACGTACATTGGCAATACGGCGGTCCTTAAGTGGTTAACAACCAGCCAATCTCTGGTTGTTAAGGAACCTGGCTGGTGCCATCTCCGCTAATTACTGTTTTTTTTTTTTTTCTTTTTGGAGAAGCCGGCACCCGCTGGTGTCCTTAACAAACAGCCAATCACTGTTTTTTTAAGAAGCCAGCAGGTGCTGGCTTTGCTATTCACTGGTTGTAAGGAAGCCGGCACCAGTGAATAGCAGAGCCGGCACCCACTGGCCTCCTAAACAACCAGCTATTCACTGCATATATGTTGCACTAAATTTGAATGCAACTCATTTAAAGCACAATGTGCGTTTCTTAAAACACGTAGCATGCGTAGCAGTATGACAGGACCCTACAGCCCACCCTCTTTCCCATCAAAGGTTAAAACGTATTTGAGATTTTAGCGGCTAGGTTTAGATCTTTTTTTTTTTTATTATTCCCTCCATCATGTCTATAGGATTTGTGACACCTTTAAGAAACTGTTTGTTATGCTGCGTACACACGAACTGACTTTCCGGCAGACTTGGTCCGGCGGACCGGAATCCGTCGGACAATTCGATTGTGTGTGGGCTCCAAAAGTCTGAGGGACCTAAAAATAAAACATGTTTCAAATCTGTCCGGCGGACTCAAGTCAGACGGACTAAAAATCGGGAAAACCGTTTGTCTGTGTGCTGGTCCGACCGCAGGGCGAGTCCTGCGGGAACGTGTGGGAACGGCGTCCCTGCACTTTTTTCCCAGCAGGAACGCCGTTCCCTTTGCAGGACTAGAGCCACCCGAGGCTCTAGCACAGGCATCAACTAAATGGCGGACTGCGGGCCAAGTCAGTCAATGATCTGTGCGGCCCCGGCGCAGTCACGCCATTTAAGATTTGCTTTCTGCCGCTGCCTGCTAGCTGTGTTGTCTTCACAGAGCTGACTTCGGAAGAGCAGCACAGCGATGCACGGAGGGCAGGGGCTGGCCCAGTTAACTGATTGGTTGATAGAATGCAGAGCGGTTCTATTAACCAATCAGTTAACTGGGGCAAGTCCCGCCCTCTGTTCTTCCCTTTGCTGCACTTCCGATGTCAGCTCTGTGCCTCCGATGTCATCTGCTGTGTCCTGTGTAAGGTAAGATAGGGAAGAGGGCACTGTTATGAAGGACGGAGGGGGAAAGTATCAGAAACTGAAAGGAATGAGGAGGGGTGATATAAAAGGGAGGCAGGGCAGGAATGTGAAGGGGGGTTCTACAAAGGGGGTGAGGACAGGAATGTAAAGGGGGTGCCATAAAGGGGGTGAGGAAAGGAATGTGAAGAAGGGTACTATAAAGGGGCAGGTTTACATTTTAAAACTGGCTACTTGATCATCTCCTGTAGTATGTCGCATTCGCAGTCTGGTCATCTCCTGTACTATGTCGCATTCGCAGTCTGGTCATCTCCTGTAGTCGCATTCGCAGTCTGGTCATCTCCTGTAGTCGCATTTGCAGTCTGGTCATCTCCTGTAGTCGCATTTGCAGTCTGGTCATCTCCTGTAGTCGCATTTGCATTCTGGTCATCTCCTGTAGTCGCATTCGCAGTCTGGTCATCTCTTGTAGTCGCATTTGCAGTCTGGTCATCTCCTGTAGTCGCATTTGCAGTCTGGTCATCTCCTGTAGTCGCATTTGCAGTCTGGTCATCTCCTGTAGTCGCATTTGCAGTCTGGTCATCTCCTGTAGTCGCATTCGCAGTCTGGTCATCTCCTGTAGTCGCATTCGCAGTCTGGTCATCTCTTGTAGTCGCATTCGCAGTCTGGTCATCTCCTGTAGTCGCATTCGCAGTCTGGTCATCTCCTGTAGTCGCATTCGCAGTCTGGTCATCTCTTGTAGTCGCATTCGCAGTCTGGTCATCTCTTGTAGTCGCATTCGCAGTCTGGTCATCTCCTGTAGTCGCATTTGCAGTCTGGTCATCTCCTGTAGTTGCATTCGCAGTCTGGTCATCTCCTGTAGTCGCATTTGCAGTCTGGTCATCTCCTGTAGTCACATTTGCAGTCTGGTCATCTCCTGTAGTCGCATTCGCAGTCTGGTCATCTCTTGTAGCATGTCGCATTTGCAGTCACTGTATTTTCTGTGAAATATATATATATATATATATATATATATATATATATATATATATATATATATATATATATATATATATGTAAAAAGGTCAGTATGGTGGCCTGTATTTATGGGAGGAGCCCGGAGGGGTATTTAATCAGCTCGTTTGGCTGTGTTCCTTGTCGGGTCCTGTGCGCGATATCTGTTACATCAGAGATCTAGGGCCGACTATTCGAGACCAAACGTTGTGAGTTCAGTGTTCGTGAATTCCCGTGTTCGTTAGTCCCGATCGTGTGTCCGTGTTGTCAGTCGTCTTGTCTTCATAAGCGTTCGTGTGTTTTCCTTGTCCGAGTATCGCAATACTCAAAAAATTGCCGTTGTCGTACAATGCATCTGGGCCGGCTGTCGCAGGTAGGGCTTCGGCTCCCATTTTTTCATTTCACGTTTACTATGTCACTAAACATGATATCCTGAACTCACGAACCCCTCACATTACATTTCACGAACGTATTTTCAATCATGTCACCCGTACTCGTTACCTCAAATGTCACTACTCCTTTTCTTCTCGAGAGAAGTTGTTGTCACTCGTTCGTGACATATCGGTCATGCCACATCAGGCACCTCATTTCGTAGACATTTCATTTCAATCGGACGACTCCCTAATCATTTCTAAAATATTCGAATCGTTCGAATCATTTCTAAAGTCACAGGCGGCTGCTCGTCATGTCAAACTCTAAGCAGTCCGAGTCATTTCAGATTCATTTCAAATCATTTCATATCAATTAATATCATTTCGAATCATTTCAAATCATTTCATATCATTTCATATCATTTCATATCATTTCGAATCATTTCATTCATTTCTGTCACTTACCGCGCTCCGATTCGAATCTAGTTGCATCCCCGATGCACCGATTCACTTTGGTGTGCCCCAGTTTTCGGACTCATTTCGGTACATGCTCCAGAGACGAAGTCACTCGCAGGTTCAGGCGCAGTCCCCGATTCCCGTCTTTGTCATGGCATATCATTTCTTGTCACGTATTACGCTCCGTTACGAATCCAGTCGCATTTCAGGTATGCACCGATTCGCCCCGGTGCGCCCAGTTGTTTGGCCTCATTTCTGTACATGCTCCAGAGACGGATTCTTTGTCAAATCATCGGTCCAGACGTAGATTCTTGTCTCTGTCATGGCGTATCATTTCTGTCACTTATTACGCTCCTATTCGAATCCTGTCGCATTTTTCAGATGCACCGATTCGTTCCGGTGTGCCCAGCTGTTTGGCCTCATTTCGGTACATGCTCCAGAGACAGGATTCATTTGTAAATCATAGGCTCACCCTCTGATTTTTGTCTTTGTCATGGGTATCATTTCGTTTCACCTATCACGCTCCGGTATGAATAGTCACACCTGTGCACTAAATTCGTCTCGGCGTGCCCCAGGACAGGCCTCATTTCAGTACATGCTCCAGAGTCCGTTTCGTGCTCAGTCGCAAGATTACGGCATGGCGGACTCACTCATTTCACTGTCATGTACTGCTCCCCGGTTCGGATCCAGTTGTTCTACAATGTTCCGAGGTAGTGACACATGTAGCAACCATCACAGGCTTCGCTGCAATTTTTGGCCACCATTGGTATACAGGATCATGGCCTCCAGAAATATTCCTAAACCCCGGGTTTACCCGGATTTCCTCCCTCTTTAGCTTCACCCCGTCATGGCAGCTCTGTCCCATAGTGACAGCCGCACAGCTCTGGGGTCATTACTGGACAGAGCAAACTATGGCCTTCACCACCAACAACCAGCAGAGATTATTGCAAAGATAGGTCTAAATCCCTAGCAGTCATGTCCTTCCTGTGTAGGCTGGTACAGCTGTCATTATAAATTCAGTTTAAAGTTGACTGTACATTGCTCCCGGGCTAGAGCAATCTCGCAACAGATGTGCTGTCGTGTTTAACTACACCTTCTTTGCACAGGTGCCAGGAGCCGATCCAGTATCAGCCATTATCCTTGGTCGGTCTCAGCTAAACCCCTGTTTAGCACAACATCTGCAAACAGCGACCAAGCTCGTCAACGTCTCACTTTCTCGCAACACCCTCAACCTACCAGGCGGCCTGGAGGGCCTTCAAAAATTCCTGCCCCAACAGTCGGACTCCAGTCCCCTTCTTCCTTTCTCGTCAAGCCCTTGAGTACTGGTCAGTTATGAAACACATGAGGGTACTTCTACGCAACTTTCACCTGAACTCTATCCGCTACTCCCGTCACTCCTTCCGCATTGGGGCAGCCTCAGCAGCATCCCGTCACGGGGTCCCAGACCAAGTCATTGAAAGGCTAGGCAGGTAGGAGTCTGCCTGCTTCGCTCGGTACAGCCACAATCCGCAAGTGGAAATGGCTCAGGCATTTATTAAACTCACTCAATGATCAAACTCAATTAATAAAGAACTATCCCCTACCAGAATGTTTTTGCCCCCTTATCTTGGTATACCGTACGTTAGACCAAGGCACACTTTCAGGTCCATTTCAAGTGGTAAGTTTGTGTTAACCCTGTTTGTCATCCTTATCCGTACCGGCTATAGGGCTCTGAACCATATATATATATATATATATATATATATATATATATATATATATATATATATATACACACATATGAGCGTATCATTTTTTATTTTTTTTGGTGGGGGAGTGGATCTTGGGTGGGAGTTCCCACACTTTTTTTTTCCCAGGACTTGACCCCTGTCCGACGGACCAAATACGGCGCAAGGGCAGTCATTGGCTACTAGCTATTGCACTTCCTCGTTTAGTCCCGTCTTACATCATCATGTTCAAAATGAATGGACTTTCGAACAAACTTAGTCCTGTTGTGTGTGGCCAAGTCCGTTCATTCAGAAAGTCAGTTGGACCGCCACCGAAAGTGTGCCAGGAAGACCGTCGAAACTAGTCTGTCGAAAAGTCCGGTCGTGTGTACGCGGCATCAGCCGCATTATACTACATTATAAAATTATTACATTGTAAGGACTCAAAGATTAAAGAATCACCACGTTTTTTTTCCGCAAGAATTATTGAGCTCTTTGCAGAATGCAACTTCCACATCAATGCATAAAATTTGTAGAAGAATGAAATAAGCCCCCCCCCCTTCCCCCCCTCGGGGTCACCAGAGTTCAGTGACCTCACATCCTTGTTGGGCAATGTGCAGCATAATGGCAGGTTGGGTAATAGCCCATTGAACCTCGGGGGTTATTGTATCCAAACAATGCATTCCGACCGAGGCAGTGAGACAAGACTGATATGCCGCTTGATTCCTAGCGGCGTGTACGAACAATAAGTCATGTTTATGGGTCATGAATGTTTATGTCCTGGACGCTGAGCAATCTCTGGTTTTAAAATATGTACATTTATTGGGCGATAACCCGTCACTGTGTGAAAATAACAACCTCGTTATCACAAGGTAAGATATGAAATATTCAAAATGATACATTTAGATACAATAACAGAAATCTTCAGTAATCACAGGCAAGTGTCTTTGGCAGGCGTTGACGACTGAGAAGCCTCAAGATAGATGGAAAGACTATTCGTTTGGGTTGGAGGGGAACAAACTTTAGTCTAAGGACTCATTTACACTTGTGCTTGAGGGGCACCTCTAGGTGGGGTGCAGCATTTGCAGCGTCAATAATTCACAGTCAGGTAAAAGAGAAAACTGTATTAGAATAATGCAACAACAGTTCACAATAATCCAGAGGGAGGCCTCCCCAACCAGGTCCACTCATGGTTCCAATGAGGTAACGATGAAAGGTATCTGCCGGATTAACAGTGCCTTGTATGTAAGCTCTTGGAGGGGGTGATAAGGGACTATATACAAGATTTTAGTAGTGAGAATGGTATCATTAGCAGTAATCAGAATGGATTCAAGAAGAATCGTTCTTGCCAAGCCAATCTATTAACCTTCTAAGAGGAGGTGAGTTACCATCTAAAGGAAGGGCCGTAGATGTGGTGTATCTAGATAAAGGAAGGCCCGTAGACATGGTGTATCTAGATAAAGGAAGGCCCGTAGAGGTGGTGTATCGAGATAAAGGAAGGCCCATAGACGTGGTGTATCTAGATAAAGGAAGGCCCTTAGATGTGGTGTATCTAGATAAACGAAGGCCCGTAGACGTGGTGTATCTAGATAAAGGAAGGTCCGTAGACGTGGTGTATCTAGATAAAGGAAGGCCCGTAGAGGTGGTGTATCTAGATAAAGGAAGGTCCGTAGACGTGGTGTATCTAGATAAAGGAAGGTCCGTAGATGTGGTGTATCAAGATAAAGGAAGGCCCGTAGAGGTGGTGTATCTAGATAAAGGAAGGTCCGTAGATGTGGTGTATCAAGATAAAGGAAGGCCCGTAGACGTGGTGTATCTAGATAAAGGAAGGCCCGCAGATGTGGTGTATCTGGACTTTGAAAAAGAATTTGACACAGTTCCCCATAAACATTTACTGTACAAAGTAAGGTCCGTTGGCATGGACCATAGGGTGAGTACATGGATTGAAAACTGGCTACAAGGGCGAGTTCAGAGGGTGGTGATAAATGGGAAGTACTCGGAATGGTCCTATTTAATTTGTTCATAAATGACCTGGAGGATGGGGGAAACAGCTCAATCTCTGTATTTGTGGACGATACTAAGCTAAGCGGGGAAATAACTTCTCCGCAGGATGTGGAAACCTTGCAAGAAGATCTGAACAAATGAATGGGGGGAGGGGCAACTACATGGCAAATGAGGTTCAATGTAGAAAAATGTAAGATAATGCATTTGGGTGGAAAAAATATCAATGCCTTCTATACACTGGGGGGGGGGGGGGACCTCTGGGGGGATCTAGGATGGAGAAGGTCCTGGGGGTCCTAGTAGATGATGGGCTCAGCAATACCAATCTGCTCCTAACAAAGCAAACAGAATATTGTCCTTAAAAAGGGGATCAACTCCACAGATAAAACGATAACTCTCCCGCTCTACAAAACTCTGGTCCGGCTGCACCTGGAGTATACTGTCCAGTTCTGGGCACCAGTCCTCAGGAAGGATGTACTGGAAGTTATGCAGAAAGGTTGTGAGCACTGAACTTATTCTCTCTGGAGAAGAGACGCTTGAGAGGGGATAGGATTTCAATTTACAAATACCGTACTGGTGACCCCACAATATATAAATACCGTACTGGTGACCCCACAATATATAAATACCGTACTGGTGACCCCACAATAGGGAGAAAACTTTTTGCAGAATGGAGTTTAACAAAACACGTGGCCACTGATTAAAATTAGACGAAAAGAGGTTTAACCTTAAACTACGTAGAGGGTTTTTTTACTGTAAGAGCGGCCAGGATGTGGAATTCCCTTCCACAGGCGGTGGTCTCAGCGGGGGGCATCAATAGTTTCAAGAAACTATTAGATAAGCACCTGAACAGCCGCAACATACAGGGATATACAATGTAATACTGACATATAATCACACACATAGGTTGGACTTGATGCGTCTTTTTTCAACCTCACCTACTATGTAACTATGTAACTGTTAAGAGAGCGAAGTCCGGCTTGGCCGTCTCATGGGAAGATATCGGAGGTTTTGGAACTACATTTCCCATGATGCTCATTAACTCTTCAGTTTAGTTGAGCATCATGGGAAATGTAGCTCGAAAACATCTGAGGTGCCAAAGTTCGCCATCGCTGCCTAAGGGTTTTTCAAGTTTCAATTTGGACCAGCCCAATTTTCCAATATACACCAATCATCCATAACATTATGACCACCCACCATAACATTATGACCACCCACCATAACATTATGACCACCCACCTAATATTGAGAAGGTCCTCCTTATGTCAACAAAACAGCCGTGACCCGCTGAGGCATGGACTCTGCTAGACTTCTGAAAGTAGGCTGTGTTATCTGGCACCAAGCCATCAATAGCAGATCCTTTAAGTCCTGTAGGTTGTGAGGTGAGGCCTCCATGATTCGATCATCCCACAGATGCTTGATTGGAATGAGAATTGGAGAATTTGGAGGCCAAGTAAACACCTCGAATGACACTTTCTTCCAGTTCTAATGCTCACATGCCCACCTCCATCAATAAGCCTTCCCTTCCTACCTCCATCAATGAGCCTTCCCTCCCCACCTCCATCAATAAGCCTTCTCTCCCCACCTTCATCTATGAGCCTTCCCCCTTCACCTCCATCAATGAGCCTTCCCTCCCCACCTCCATCAATGATCCTTCCCACCCCACCTCCATCAATGAGCATTCCCTCCCCATCTGCATCAATGATCCTTCCCTTCCCACCTCCATCAATGAGCATTCCTTCCCCACCTCCATCAATGAGCCTTCCCTCCCCACCTCCATCAATGAGCCTTCTCTCCCCACATCCATCAATGAGCCTTCCCTCCCTACCTCCATCAATGAGCCTTCCCTCCCCACCTCCATCAATGAGCCTCCCCCCCACCTCCATCAATGCGCCTTCCCTCCCCACCTCCATCAATGCGCCTTCCCTCCCCACCTCCATCAATGCGCCTTCTCTCCCCCACCTCCATCAATGAGCCTTCTCTCCCCCACCTCCATCAATGAGCCTTCCCTCCCCACCTCCATCAATGAGCCTTCCCCCTTCACCTCCATCAATGATCCTTCCCTCCCCACCTCCATCAATGAGCCTTCTCCCCCATCTCCATCAATGAGCCTTCCCTTCCCCATCTCCACCAATGAGCCTTCTCTCCCCACCTCCATCAATGAGCCTTCTCTCCCCACCTCCATCAATGAGCCTTCCCTCCCCACCTCCATCAATGAGCCTTCTCTCCCCACCTCCATCAATGAGCCTTCCCCCTTCACCTCCATCAATGATCCTTCCCTCCCCACCTCCATCAATGAGCCTTCCCCCTTCACCTCCATCAATGATCCTTCCCTCCCCACCTCCATCAATGAGCATTCCCTCCCCACCTCCATCAATGAGCCTTCTCCCCCATCTCCATCAATGAGCCTTCCCTTCCCCATCTCCACCAATGAGCCTTCTCTCCCCACCTCCATCAATGAGCCTTCCCTCTCCACCTCCATCAATGCACCTTCTCTCCCCCACCTCCATCAATGAACCTTCTCTCCCTACCTCCATCAATGAGCCTTCCCTCCCCACCTCCATCAATGAGCCTTCCCTCCCCACATCCATCAATGAGCTTTCTCTCCCTACGTCCATCAATAAGCCTTCTCTCCCCACCTTCATCTATGGGCCTTCCCTTCCCCATCTCCACCAATGAACCTTCTCTCCCCACCTCCATCAATGAGCCTTCCCTCTCCACCTCCATCAATGCGCCTTCTCTCCCCACATCCATCAATGAGCCTTCTCTCCCTACCTCCATCAATGAGCCTTCCCTCCCCACCTCCATCAATGAGCCTTCCCTCCCCACATCCATCAATGAGCTTTCTCTCCCTACGTCCATCAATAAGCCTTCTCTCCCCACCTCCATCAATGAGCCTTCCCTTCCCCATCTCCACCAATGAACCTTCTCTCCCCACCTCCATCAATGAGCCTTCCCTCCCCACCTCCATCAATGAGCCTTCCCTCCCCACATCCATCAATGAGCTTTCTCTCCCTACGTCCATCAATAAGCCTTCTCTCCCCACCTCCATCAATGAGCCTTCCCTTCCCCATCTCCACCAATGAACCTTCTCTCCCCACCTCCATCAATGAGCCTTCCCTCTCCACCTCCATCAATGCGCCTTCTCTCCCCACATCCATCAATGAGCCTTCTCTCCCTACCTCCATCAATGAGCCTTCCCTCCCCACCTCCATCAATGAGCCTTCCCTCCCCACCTCCATCAATGCGCCTTCCCACCCTACCTCCATCAATAAGCCTTCTCTCCCCCACCTCCATCAATGAACCTTCTCTCCCTACCTCCATCAATGAGCCTTCCCTCCCCCACCTCCATCAATGAGCCTTCCCTCCCCACCTCCATCAATGAGCTTTGGCCACCCATGACCCTGTCTCCCGTTGGCCGGTTTTTCCTTCTTTGGACCACTGCAGACCGGAAACATCCCACAAGAGTTGCAGTTTTGGAGCCGTTCTGTCCCAGTCGTCCAGCCGTTACAAATTGAACCTTGTCAAAGTCGCACAAATCCTTACACTGGCCCTTTTCTGCTTTCAACACATCACCTTTAGGGACAACATGTTTCAATGCTACTTCATATATCCCACTTATTTTCAGGTCCCCTTGTCATGAGATAATCAGCGCTATTCCCTTTACCTGTCAGTGGTCAGAATTCTGTGGCTGATTGGTGTATAGAAAGTGAACAACAAGGATTGCGACACCATTATGAAACTTTGTATCTAAGATTTTACAAGCCCATTGTATTTGTAATGTGAGGTTATCATTATCCCTGCATGGTAACAGGAATATTACCACATAAATCCAGCATCCCGCATTTCATACATTTCTTATGTATCCATTTAGTTTTCTATTAGTAATAAACAGTTTGAATCTGTTTGGAATATACAGGTCGGGGGAAATGATTGACACCCCGGGGATCTCCGAGCCGGAAGCCTCCTGTTTATGGGCTGAATTTGCATTGCTAATCTTCAGTAAACAGATAACTGAAAGTTACGGCGTTTTCAGATTACAGTGGAGAAAAACATATAGAGCCGGACGTGTGATTGATGGAGCACTTGCTGGGCCGTGGATATACAATTGACCTGAGCTCAAGGTTGCATACATTTTTTTTATTTTTTTTTTGCCTTCCATCTGAAGACCTGTCAGCGGGTGATCTAATTTATGACGGATTATTAATTAAGAAGCAGAATTTCCTAGAAAAGTCAAAGGCAAATGAGAGCTAATACCTTCTGGAAAGTGCACTCGTAATAACGAGAGCCGCGTGTTGCCAAGGATAAAGTTACAGCTTTCAGTTGGTTGCAAAAAAAAAAAAAAAAAACGTTTAAATGTTAAAGAATACCTCCGACCTTTCTAAAATGAGAAAGAGAGACGACGAGACTCCCCTGAGCTGTTATCTGGAATGGAAACATAGGGATATGGATTGTGGCTGACATCACCGACTAATTATAGCAACCACATGGACAACCACCAGGCCAGGGTTGTGGGGGAGAGGCCCTTGTTCTTACAAACATGGGGTCTTTGCTAGCCCCACCCATCTACATGACCTCCAGTGATGGTTGCATGACAATTCTCTAGGGCAGGTTCCCTGATGGTAACACCCATCAAAATATGTATTAAAACGGCTCAATGTGTGGTTACTCTTTAACAGGAATTGCCTGAATGAGAGAAAGAGACACCAAGCCCACTCAAGCCATCATCTGAAAGGTAAACATAGGGACATGGGTTTTGGCTAACATCACTGACTAACTATAGCAACCCCCTGCACCCCCACAACCACCGGCCCTTGTAGGGTTTCCAAATCATCCCTTTAATCCAGGACACAAATGCAGCCTTTACAGTGCCCATCAATGGAGCCTACCAGTGCCCATCAATGCAGCCTACCAGTGCCCATCAATGCAGCCTCACAAGCACCCATCAATGCAGCCTACCAGCACTTATCAATGCAGCCTACCAGTGCCCATCAATGCAGCATCACCAGCTCCCATTAATGGAGCCTACCAGTGCCCATCAATGTAGCCTACCAGTGCCCATCAATGTAGCCTACCAGTGCTCATCAATGCAGCCTACCAATACCCATATATGCAGCCTCACCAGCGCCCATCAATGTAGCCTCACCAGCGCCCATCAATGTAGCCTCACAAGCACCCATCAATGTAGCCTACTAGCGCCCATCAATGTAGCCTACCAGTGCCCATCAATGTAGCCTACCAGCGCCCATCAATGTAGCCTACCAGCACCCATCAATGCAGCCTCACCAGCACCCATCAATACAGCCTCACCAGCACCCATCAATGCAGCCAACCCGTACCCATCAATGCAGCCAACCCGCACCCATCAATGCAGCCTACCAGCGCCCATCAATGCAGCCTACCAGCGCCCATCAATGCAGCCTACCAGCGCCCATCAATGCAGCCTACCAGCGCCCATCAATGCAGCCTACCAGCGCCCATCAATGTAGCCTACCAGCGCCCATCAATGTAGCCTACCAGCGCCCATCAATGTAGCCTACCAGCACCCATCAATGCAGCCTCACCAGCACCCATCAATGCAGCCAACCCGTACCCATCAATGCAGCCAACCCGCACCCATCAATGCAGCCTACCGGCGCCCATCAATGCAGCCTACCAGCGCCCATCAATGCAACCTACCAGCGCCCATCAATGCAGCCTACCAGCGCCCATCAATGCAGCCTACCAGCGCCCATCAATGCAGCCTACCAGCGCCCATCAATGTAGCCTACCAGCGCCCATCAATGTAGCCTACCAGCACCCATCAATGCAGCCTCACCAGCACCCATCAATGCAGCCAACCCGTACCCATCAATGCAGCCAACCCGCACCCATCAATGCAGCCTACCAGCACCCATCAATGCAGCCTACCAGCGCCCACCAATGCAGCCTACCAGCGCCCATCAATTCAGCCTACCAGCGCCCATCAATTCAGCCTACCAATGCCCATCAATGCAGCCTCACCAGCACCCATCAATGCAGCCAACCCGTACCCATCAATGCAGCCAACCCGCACCCATCAATGCAGCCTACCAGTGCCCATCAATGCAGCCTACCAGCGCCCATCAATTCAGCCTACCAGTGCCCATCAATTCAGCCTACCAGTGCCCATCAATTCAGTCTCATCAGCACCCATAAATGCAGCCTACCAGTGCCCATAAATGAATGTTTGCTTGCTTCCATTCATTTGGAAGTCGGGACACAGACCTTAGCTGTCTGCTGATGCTGAGACTTAGTTGCTTGCTGCAGAGAGAAGAGAGTAGCAACGCCAGTGGCCGAGCGCCCTAGGCAGCAGTGCACCCTCGGCGGCTGCCTAGTTTTCCTTGTGGTAGCACCGGCCCTTTCTCGTCAACCTGACATTTATTAAATAGCTAAGGGGCGGAGTCGCCGGATGACATCAACGGGTGACCCCTGCCCCCTTGTCACTGACCAGGGCATGCTGTTATTTATTTTTTGGTTTTTGCTTTATTTGGGGATATTCTATTTGATTCTATTATTTTCTATTTTCTTCTATAAAGCAGTCTAAGTAGGAATCATCATCTTATTTCACTTTTATACCTTCCTGTATTTATTGCAATATGTTTCAGTTTCAAATTCATTTTCAAATTCGGATCATATGTTTAATTATAATTTATTTTGGATTTGTTGAAATTCATTACTATTGTGATTAAGAATATTCGGATGCATCCGAATCCCCGAATAATGAAAATTTCTTTGGAATTTCAGATCGTAACGAAATGAATCGCATTGGTATGTCTAGTAAACACCCCTAAAGTAATATATTCAATCAATGCAGCCTACCAGCGCCCATCAATTCAGCCTACCAGCGCCCATCAATGCAGCCTACCAGTGCCCATCAATGCAGCCTACCAGTGCCCATCAATGCAGCCTACCAGCACCCATCAATGCAGCCCACCAGTGCCCATCATTGCAGCCTACCAGTGCCCATCAATGCAGCCTATCAG
Organism: Lithobates pipiens; assembly: GCF_037356315.1. Classification (NCBI taxonomy): domain Eukaryota; kingdom Metazoa; phylum Chordata; class Amphibia; order Anura; family Ranidae; genus Lithobates; species Lithobates pipiens. Next base: position 650,675,528 of record NW_027507758.1, read on the forward strand.
CGCCCATCAATGCAGCCTACCAGCGCCCATCAATGCAGCCTACCAGTGCCCATCAATGCAGCCTACCAGCACCCATCAATGCAGCCCACCAGTGCCCATCAATGCAGCCTACCAGTGCCCATCAATGCAGCCTACCAGTGCCCATCAATGCAGCCTACCAGTGCCCATCATTGCAGCCTACCAGCACCCATCAATGCAGCCTACCAGTGCCCATCATTGCAGCCTACCAACGCCCATCAATGCAGCCTACCAGTGCCCATCAATGCAGCCTACCAGTGCCCATCAATGCAGCCCACCAGTGCCCATCAATGCAGCCCACCAGTGCCCATCAATGCAGCCCACCAGTGCCCATCAATGCAGCCTACCAGTGCCCATCAATGCAACCTACCAGTGCCCATCAATGCAGCCTACCAGTGCCCATCAATGCAGCCTACCAGCGCCCATCAATGCAGCCTACCAGCGCCCATCAATGCAGCCTACCAGTGCCCATCATTGCAGCCTACCAGTGCCCATCAATGCCCATCAATATTACTAAAGTAATATATTTAGAAAATCCTGTGCTTATCCCACTACCGATCGATGACAATAAAACAATCAAACAGAACGAATGTGACTGCAAATTATTGGAAAAGCCGCTACCAAATGAGTCCGAACACAAGGCCAACATAAAATAAAGAATATGGTGTGCTAACCAACCCCTTTATTTTAGTAAGCACCCAGTGGCGGCTTGTCCATCAAGGGTGCATGGGCCACCCCTTCTGTCACACAACCCCTCTATATACTTAATGGATAGATTCATGCATTGCATGAATCTATCCATGGCCGCTGCGGCCACCCCCAGTTCAGGTGTCTGGTCCCTTTCAGCATGCAGGCGCATGAATTACAGGGGCAGGGTTGTTTTTTTAGCACCTGATTAGAACCATAGACTCTAATAGGCTTCAATATAGAGTGGGCTCGTGGCGCAGAGCATTGCGCTCGGAGCCCACCCAGATATGTTAGAAAGACAAATGAATATTCACTTTTCTAACACTGAACCATTTCTCTGCCAATCAGGAAGCACGGGTCTAATACCCGTTTCCCGACAGGTGCTCCTATTGGACGCCTAACGGGAAGAAAGAAGAGAAGCATGGAGGACACAGCTCGCCGCTGCCTGACCTGTTGTCGGTCCCACAGCTCGCCGCCATCACCCACTGCCTGACTCGCCTCGAAGATGGGGTAAGTCCCGGTCAAACAGTGAGCAGGCAGGCGGGAGGGACACAGTGGCTGCATTTATTGGGCACAGTGGCTGCAATTGATGGGCACAGTGGCTGCATTTGATGGGCACAGGCATTGATGGCACAGTGGCTGCATGTGATGGGCACAATGGCTGCAACTGATGGGCACAGTGGCTGCAATTGATGGGCACAGTGGCTGTATTTGATGGGCACAGTGGCTGTATTTGATGGGCACAGGCATTGATGGCACCGTGGCTGCATGTGATGGATGATGGATACAGTGGCTGTAATTGATGGGCACAGTGGCTGAAATTGATGGGCACGGTGGCTGCATTTGATGGGTACAGTGGCTGCATTAAATGGGCACAGACATTGATGGCACAGTGGCTGCATGTGATGGGCACAGTGGCTGCAATTGATGAGCACAGTGGCTGCATTTGATGGGCACAGTGGCTGCATTTGATGGGCACAGTGGCTGCATTTGATGGGCAAAGCAGCAGCATTTGATGGCACAGTGGCTGCATTTGCTGGGCACAGTGGATGCATTTGTTGGGCACATTGGCTGCTTTTGATGGCAGAGTGGCTGCATTTGATGGGCACAGTGGCTGCATTTGATGGGCAAAGCAGCAGCATTTACTGGGCACAGTGGCTGCATTTACTGGGCACAGTGGATGCATTTGATGGGCGCATTGGCTGCTTTTGATGGCACAGGAATTGATGGCACAGTGGCTGCATTTGATGGGCACATTGGCTGCTTTTGATGGCACAGGAATTGATGGCACAATGGCTGCATTTGATGGCACAGGAATTGATGGGCACAGTGGCTGCATTTGATGGGCACGGTGGCTGCATTTTAGGGGCACAGTGTCTGCATTTGATGGGCACAGTGGCTGCATTTAATGGCACAGGAATTGATAGCACAGTGGCTGCATTTGATGGGCATACTGTCTGCAATTGATGGGCACAGTGGCTGCTATTGATGGGCACAGTGGCTGCAATTGATGGGCACAGTGGCTGCATTTGATGGGCACAGACATTGATGACACAGTGGCTGCATGTGATGGGCACAGTGGCTGCAATTGATGAGCACATTGGCTGCATTTGATGGGCACAGTGGCTGCATTTGATGGGCACAGTGGTGGCATTTGATGGCACAGTGGCTGCATTTAATGGGCACAGTGGATGCATTTGATGGGCACATCGGCTGCTTTTGATGGCACAGGAATTGATGGCACAGTGGCTGCATTTGATGGGCATAGTGGCTGCATTTGATGGCACAGGAATTGATGGCACAGTGGCTGCATTTAATGGGCATAGTGGTTGCAATTGATGCGCACAGGGGCTGCATTTGATGGGCAAATGAATAATTTTTTCAGTATTTTTCAGTTTGTTTGCGCCCCCCACAAAAATGTTGAGCACCAGCCACCACTGTAAGCACCCCTGCCAGTGTTAAATGATTTGACTCATTACTGTAACTGCAAGAGAGCTTGTTCTTTTGGAAAAAAAAACTACAGACTTACTGGCTGGATCAATAGATGAAAATAGCAGAAGGAAAGCCTACAAAAGAAAACCAATGCAGCCATCACATCTAAGAATCTGCAATATATTAAATGTTGGCTTTTGGGTTCAATATTGCTGTAGAATTCTGCTAGATCCAGGAAAGGAACGCTGCGTGCGAGGACATGTGACGCCGCGCCTGCTTGGGGTGAAATGTATGAATTGCAACCATCAGATTTTTGTCATGCAGCAAAAAAAAAAAAAAAAAATACCCAAAATGGATGTTTTCTTGTATTTATTTAGCTTGGTTGGAATAAGCAGGCTTAGGATGGGGTTTGGTATTCATGGAGGGGTCTCAATAAACAAGCAGAACTTGTATTTCCATAAACAGAGTCAGACGGATGTGAAATTCCATGTATAATGTTTGTAAAATAGCAGAACCCGCCATGAATAAAGTATAGAGAGGATGGATTGTCTTCCCCGCCCCCGATGGATTTCATAACCCCCCCCCCCCTCCTTCATTGTACGGGGCGCAGAGCTTGTATTATTTTGTTGCTTTATGTAAATAAATGGAAAACTTCACAAAACTGTTACATTTTCTATTGCAATATTCAAATATTTATATCCCCGACTTCTGATTCAAACTGATAATTCTGTAAAATAAAAGATACAGCAAAAAAAAAAAAAAAACCTCTAGCAATAAAGTTTCACCTAAAATGACCTTCTTACTTAAAGCGGGAATACGCGGCATCTGAGCGCCACAAATCAAACATGTGATTTAACCCCTTCAATACCGCGTACCCCCCCCCCACACACACACACACACTTCCTGCCCAGGCCGATTTTTGGCTTTCACACTTTGAATGACAATTCATCACTGTACACAAATGACATTTTTATCATTTTTTTCCCCCACAAATAGAGTTTCTTTTGGTGGTGTTTAATCACCTCTGGGGTTTTTTATTTTTTTTGTTAAACAATCGAAAAAATACCGAAAATTTAAAAAATAACATTTTTTTATTAGTTACTGTTATACCATTTTGTAAGTAAGTAATTTTTCTCATTCACTAAAGTGAGGATGTACTGATGGGCACTCATAAGACAGCACTAATGAACACTGATGGGTGGCACTGATGGGTGGAACTGATAGGTGGCACTGATGAGGAAGCACTGATTGGCACTAACAGGCATCAATGATGGACACTGAAAGGCAGCACTGATGGGTAGTGATGGACGAACTTCCGACGGGACGTTTCGCGGACCGCGAACGTGGCCGATAGTTCACGAACCGTAACGTTCGCGGCGGGCCCCATTGACTTCAATGGGAGGCGAACTTCGCAAACCTATAGGTCAAATTTGCAGCCACAAAATAATTACTAGCTGTGCAAACATAGTCCCACCACATGGCCAATGACATAACACATGTATGAGGTGAATCTGGGATCGATAACTACAAGCATTCTTTTTTTATATGGGAAATTGTTGTGACAATTCAGGACTGTGGAGCGCATGAAGGCAATGGAGGAGAGGGAAGGTCAGGGACCAGGGTAGGCAAAGAAGAGGGTGCAGGAGATGATCACCAGCAGCGTGACATACAGCAATGACACCTGCACCGTGATAGAGTCATCTGACACCAGCACCGTGATAGAGAGCACTGACATCAGCACCGTGATATACAGCAATGACACCTGCACCGTGATAGAGTGATCTGACAACAGCACCGTGATAGAGAGCACTGACACCAGCACCGTGATATACAGCAATGACACCTGCACCGTGATAGAGAGCACTGACATCAGCACCGTGATATACAGCAATGACACCTGCACCGTGATAGAGTGATCTGACAACAGCACCGTGATAGAGAGCACTGACATCAGCAGCGTGACATAAAGCACTGACACCAGCACCGTGATATACAGCACTGACACCAGCACCGTGATATACAGCACTGACATCAGCAGTGTGACATACAGCAATGACACCTGCACCGTGATAGAGTGATCTGACACCAGCACCGTGATATAGAGCACTGACATTAGCAGCGTGACATAAAGCACTGACACCAGCACCGTGATATACAGCACTGACACCAGCACCGTGATATACAGCACTGACATCAGCAGCGTGACATACAGCAATGACACCTGCACTGTGATAGAGTGATCTGACAACAGCACAGTGATAGAGAGCACTGACATCAGCAGTGTGTCATAAAACACTGACACCAGCACCATGATATACAGCACTGACACCAGCACCGTGATATACAGCACTGACATCAGCAGTGTGACATACAGCAATGACACCTGCACCGTGATAGAGTGATCTGACACCAGCACCATGATAGAGAGCACTGACATCAGCAGCGTGACATAAAGCACTGACACCAGCACCGTGATATACCAGTCCTTAAGGATTAGCAGACTGTACCTCACTCAACCCTATATACTGTAGTACCCTAGACCTTACAAGTCCTTATAAGGACCTTTGTGGAACTAGTAGGTTGTGAATGATTAGCAGACTGTACCTCAGTCCCTATACTGATAAAGGACTACTGCAGCAGAAGGGCAGCAGTCAGCAGTAGTGCACCTCAACCCTATGTATTGTGGACCTATACCAGTCCTTAAGGAATAGCAGACTGTACCTCACATAACCCTATGTACTGTAGTACCCTAGACCTTACCAGTCCTTATAAGGACCTTTGTGGAACAAGTAGGTTGTGAATGATTAGCAGACTGTACCTCAGTCCTTATACTGATAAAGGACTACTGCAGCAGAAGGGCAGCAGTCAAGTATAATATTCTTTCTATATTTGGAAGAAAGAATATTATACGTGTACAAGCCTATTACCATACCAGTCCTGAAAAGGACCTAATAGTAACAGCTACTGATTAAACTAACTGTCCCTCACTGCCTCACACACAGCTTCTTGCCTGTCCCTATTTAAACTGACAAAACAGAGGCTGCTGGAACAATAACTTGAATAGCACTTTTGTAGACCTAATAGTAACAGCTAATGACTAAACTGACTGTCCCTGCAGCACACAGCATCCTGTCCCCCTCTCTACACTGACAAAAGACAGGCTGCTGCAAAAATCAGTAGCACAGCAGTGCCTCAAACCTATATCCTGAACTACACCTAACACCTATACCAGTCCTGAAAAGAACTTTTGTGTACCAAATAGCTAGCGATTTGGGTCACTGCAATCTCTCCCTGCTCCACACAGCAACCTCTCCCTATAGTGACATAAGAAAGAATGTAAAATGGCCGCCGGATCGGGTCTATTTATAAGTTAGGGGGAATGTCCAAGTGTCCATGTGCTGTAATGTCTCAATTGGCTGTCCTGTACCCCATGATGGATGTGTCATCATAGGTCAAAGTTCTTTTACACAGTAAACACGGAAGTCCGCCGGGCGAACGGCGGCAATAGTCCGCCGAATGGGTGGACCGCGAACAGCCGAAATTCGCCGCAAAACGACCGCCGGGCGAACCGTTCGGCCATCCCTACTGATGGGCACTGATAAGGTGGCACTAATGAGCACTGATAGGCTTCACTGATGGGTGGCACTGATGGGTGGAACTGATGGGTGGCACTGATGGGTGGCACTGATGGGTGGCACTGATTGGTGACACTGATTGGTGACACTGGTGGGTGGAACTGGTGGGTGGCACTGATGGGTGGAACTGATAGGTGGAACTGATGAGGAAGCACTGATTGGCACTAACAGGCATCAATGATGGACACTGAAAGGCAGCACTGATGGGCACTGATAAGGTGGCACTAATGAGCACTGATGGGCACTGATAGGCGTCACTGATGGGAGGCACTGATAGGGTACACTAATAGGTGTCACTGATAGGTGACACTGATAGGTGGCACTGATAGGTGGCACTGATGGCTGGCACTGATAGGTGGCACTGATGGATGGCACTGATGAGGAGGCACTGATTGGCACTGACAGAAATCATGGATGGACACTGAAAGGCAGCACTGATAGGCATTGATAAGGCAGCACTAATGAGCACTGATGGGCACTGATAGGTGGCACTGATAGGTGGCACCGGTGAGGAGGCACTGATCGGAACTGACAGGCATCACTGACAGACACTGAAAGGCAGCACTGATGGGCACTGGTTGGCATCACTGGTGGGCACTGACAAGCATTACTGATGAGGCACACCCCCCTCCATGAGAAAAAAAGTTTGAAGGAATCCCCAGTGCCGCACACATCCATGCAATTAGCATTACGTTGAAAGAGACAACCTCACCCCAGGCTCCCGCCAGGCCATGCCCCCAAAGCCTTTCGCTCCACCGGGTTATGAGGGTTCCCCATGACACAGCTCCGGGGGACGGAGCGAAACACGTTGAAGGGCATGGCCTGGCGGGAGCCCGGGCCAAGGTGGTCTCTTTCAACATAATACTTCTCTCTTCTCTTCAGTGGTCACAGGACGGGGATGAGCTCCACTTCCTCCCCGACACTCCTACAGCAGCCGACATTTACATAACCCGAGCCTGAGCGGCACACTAACCTATAGTGGATCTGGAGGAAAGAAGCTTATTGGCTCTCCTCTCCTCTCACGCCGAGGAGAGGAAAGCCGATAACCAGCATTTCCTATTTACACTGTGATCAGTGATTGGACACAGCTGATCACATAGTAAAGGGCCTCTGTCATAGGCCGTCATTCTGCTATAGGCCGGGTGCGGAGGTGTTAAAGAGGAACTGCAGTCTGTTCACATAATTTGTAATAAAAACATTTTTGTCATTCTGAAGCTTCCCTCCAACCACTTATTATGGGTATTCTTTTATATAGTGTGTGATTCTGTACTTGCCAAATATGCTGCAGAAATCTCCCTCCACTGAATCTGGCTGCATCCATTTTAACTGTGGGCAGCTGAAGTTTCTGCCTGTTCTACTTCCTGGATTTACAGAGGCTTCCAGCTCTGCAGCTTTCATTGGCCCTCTTATGACTCCTCCCCCCTCCCTTCCTGCTCAGGCATGCAAGCAGGAGGTCGTGCTTAGCTTAGAAAGCCCCTCCTCTTTTGAAGACTCCTGGGATGTGTGACATAATTTTGGCCTAGGCCAGAAACCAGGAAGCAACTGAAGAAGTGTAAAAAAAAGTATAACACAAGTAAATATAATATACTTTCTCATCTACACTATATTAGCAAAAGTATCGAGACACCTGCCTTTACACACACAGGAAATTTAATAGCATCCCGCTCTAAGTCCATAGGGATCAATATTGAGTTGGCCCACCCTTTGCAACTATAACAGTTTCACCTCTTCTGGGAAGGCCGTCCACAAGGTTTAGGATGGTGTCTATGGGAATGTTTGACCATTCTTCCAGAAGACCTGCAATTGTGAGTTCAGGGCGCTGATGTTGGATGAGAAGGCCTGGCTTGCAGTCTAATTCATCCCAAAGGTGTTCTATGGGGGTTGAGGTCAGGAGTCTGTGCAGGCCAGTCAAGTTCCTGCACCCCAAATTCGCTCATCCACACTATATTGCCCAAAGTATTGAGCCACCCCTCCAAATCATTTGGTGGAGGGGGGATTATGGTGTGGGGGTGTTTTTCAGGGGTTGGGCTTGGCCCCTTAGTTCCAGTGAAGGGAACACTTTAGGGCGTCAGCATACCAAGACATTTTGGACAATTTCATGCTCCCAACTTTGTAGGAACAGTTTGGGGACGGCCCCTTCCTGTTCCAACATGACTGAGCACCAGTGCGCAAAGCAAGGTCCATAAAGACACGGATGAGCGAGTTTGGGGTGGAGGAACTTGACTGGCCTGCACCCACTCCTGGAAAAATGGTCAAACCCTTTCCATAGACACCCTCCTAAACCTTGTGGACGGCCTTCTCAGAAGAGTTGAAGCTGTTAAAGCTGCAAAGGGCCAACTCAATATTGAACCCTACAGGTTATGGTGTGGGGGTTGCTTTTCAAGGGTTCGTCTTGGCCCCTTAGTTCCGTCGGAAATTCCGACAAAAAAAGTCCGATAGAGCCCGCACTAGATCGGATTTTCCAACAACATAAACCGATCGGACGTTTTCCGTCGGAATTTCCCACCGCATGTACGGGGCATAAGACTGGGATGTCATTAAAGATTATTTATGTTGCCTCCTTAAATGTTAAAACTTTAAAAAAAAATTCTCCGCCAAGCTGAGAGATTTGGGTCTCCGTCCAGTTCCCTGTGATTAGCGGGGCGGATGTTATCACGCTGCTTCTCTTCAATATTTCATATTTACCCGCTAAGTTGCTCTAAAGATAGCAGGATAATTCAATGCGAAAATATGCTAATTGCGGCTAATTATATGTATCTGGACCCGTAATTGGTCACGTCAGCCGGCATTAAATAAATAGAACTGCTGCCTTATATTTTATAGCAAGCGCCTAAATGCAAGGCGCATTATAATTAAGGAAGATTTTTTATATCGTTCGGAGAGATGGAGATTACATTCAAATCACTCATTACTGACTTCTCCAATAACGGGGGAGTGGAAACTCTGACAACCAGAAAATAAATACTAAATATTTCATTCACAAATACATTGTCAGGATTAGGGAGGGGCTTCGAGTTCGAGTCGAACATTGCCTGTTCGGCAAACAGTGAACAATTTGGGGGTTTTCGCGGGAAAATTCGAAAAGCCGCGGAACACCGTGTACAAGTCTATGGGAGAAATCTAAAGTGCTAATTTTAAAGGCTAATATGCAAGTTATTGTCCTAAAAAGTGTTTGGGGACCTGGGTCCTGCCCCAGGGGACATGGATCAATGCAAAAAAAAGTTTTAAAAACGGCTGGGAGCAGTGATTTTAATAATCATTAAAGTGAAACAATAAAAGTGTAATATTCCTTTAAATTTCGTACCTGGGGGGTATCTATAGTATGCCTGTGAAGGGGCGCATGTTTCCCGTGCTTAGAACTGTCCCTGCACAAAGTGTCATTTCTGCAGGAAAAAAGTCATTTAAAATCACTCGCGGCTATAATGAATTGTCGGCTCCCGTAATACAGAGAACAGTCATTGAAAGTCATTGATAAAAAAAAAAAAAAAAAGCGTGGGGTTCCCCTAAATCCAACTACCAGGCCCTTCAGGTCTGGTATGGATATTAAGGGGAACCCCGCGTCAAATTAAAAAAAATAAATGACGTGGGGTTCCCCCTAAATATCCATACCAGACCCTTCAGATCTGGTATGGATTTTAACCACTTCCCACCCGGCCAATGCATATATACGGCCGAGTGGGAGCCGTCTACTCCTGACAGGCCGTTCAGGAACGTCCTTCAGGAGTAGCGGGATCGCGCTCGCGCAGCGGCGCGATCCCGATGTGCTCGTGTCACCCGGACACGGCACATCTCAGATCGGCAGGAGGGCTCTGTGATTGGCCCTCCTGATCACATGACGGCCGTGTCCAATCACTGCCATCATGTGATGTAAACAAACAGCCGGTTGCTAGGCAATCGGCTCTCCTCTCCTCACATGGAAGTCACCGCTGAGGAGAGGAGAGCAGATCACTGCATCCGGCTGATGATCAGTGAGTATGGGCTGCTTTTTACAGCTTTTTACTCACTGATCATCAGTGTAGTGTAAACACACAACACACCACACAGTACAAACACAGTCCCCACATATGTCCCCAAAACATACATGTCCCCAAATAATAAAAACACATGTCCCTAATAATAAAAACATGTCCCCCACATATTTCCCACTAAAATCACATGTCCCAATGATTATCTGCACACATATGTACGTGATCACCTGCACACATATGTACATGATCATTTGCGTACATATGTCCGTGATCACACAAACCAATTATTATACACTTAACGGAATTTTTTTTACCAAAAACATGTAGCAGAATACATTTTGGCTTAAATTTATGACAAAATTTGATTTTATTGGATTTCTTTTCAAATAGAAAAAAGAAAATATTGTTTTTTTTCCAAATTTCCGCTATTTTTGCGCTTATATCGCAAAAAAAAAAAAAAACGGAGTCGTGAATAAATAACACCAAAATAAAGCTCTATTTGTGTGAACAAAATGATAACAATTTCATTTGGGTACAGTGTAGCATGACCGCGCAATTGTCACTGAAAGCGCTAGAGCGCTGAAAGCTGAAAATTGGGCTGGGAAGGAAGGGGGTGAAAGTGCCCTGTATTGTAGTGGTTAAGGGGAACTCCACGCCAATTTTTTTTTTAAAAATGTCCCCCTAAAAATCCATACCAGACCCTTTATCCAAGCAAACGCAACCTGGCAGGCCACAGGAAAAGGGGGGACGAGAGAGCGGCCCCCCCTCCCTCCTGAACCGAACCAGGCCACATGCCCTCAACATTGGGAGGATGCTCTGGGGGTCTGTGACCCCTCAAAGCACCATGTCCCCATGTTGATGGGGACAAGGGCCTCATCCCCACAACCCTGGCCGGTGGTTGTGGGGGGTCTGCGGGCGGGGGACTTATCAGAATCTGGAAGCCCCCTTTAACAAGGGGACCCCCAGATCCCGCCCCCCCCCCTGTTTGAAATGGTAAGGGGGTACAAAAGTACCCCTACCATTTCACAAAGAAAGTGTAAAAGAATGGTAAAAAAGACAAACACACTTTTGAAAAAGTCCTTAAAAATAAAAAAATAAAAAAGATTCCAGCAGTGGTAACCCACTCTTGCTATCCAGCGACGGATGATCATCTCTCCGGGGTCCAGCGATGGCTGATCTGATCCAGCGACAGGTGATCTCTCACTCCACTCCACTTTCAAAAGTGTGTTTGTCTTTTTTAACATTCTTTTACACTTTCTTTGTGAAATGGTAGGGGTACTTTTGTACCCCGTTACCATTTCAAACGGGGGGGGCGGGATCTGGGGGTCCCCTTGTTAAAGGGGGCTTCCAGATTCTGATAAGCCCCCCGCCTGCAGACCCCCACAACCACCGGCCAGGGTTGTGGGGATGAGGCCCTTGTCCCCATCAACATGGGGACATGGTGCTTTGAGGGGTCACAGACCCCCAAAGCATCCTCCCAATGTTGAGGGCCTGGTACGGTTCGGGGGGGGGGCGCTCTCTCGTCCCCCCTTCATTTCCTGTGGCCTGCCAGGTTGCGTGCTCGAATAAAGGGTCTGGTATGTATTTTTAGGGGGAACTCCAAGCCATTTTTTTTTTTTGGCATGGAGTTCCCCTTAAAATCCATACCAGACCTGAAGGGCCACGCTTTTTTTTTTTTTTTTTTTTTTTTTTTTTTTTTTATTAATGACTTTCAATGAGTGTTCTCTGTATTATGGGGAGCCGACAATTCATTATAGCCGAGAGTGATTTTAAATGACTTTTTCCTGCAGAAATTACACTTTGTGCAGAGACAGTTCTAAACACGGGAAACATGCGCCCCTTCACAGGCATACTATAGACACCCCCGAGGTATGAAATTTAAAGGAATATTACACTTTTATTATTTCACTTTAAGCATTATTAAAATCACTGCTCCCGAAAAAACTTCAGTTTTTTAAACTTTTTTTGCATTGATCCATGTCCCCTGGGGCAGGACCCGGGTCCCCAAACACTTTTTATGACAATATCGTGCATATTAGCCTTTAAAATTAGCACTTTAGATTTTGAACGTTTGAGTCCCATAGACTTTAATAGGGTTCTAAAGTTCACACGAAGTTTAGGTCTGTTCGCAGGTTCTGGTGCAAACCGAACCGGGGGGTGTTCGGCTCATTCTTAGTCGGGATATAAGAAAATAATTCTGATATATAAATAGGGAAGAGCTGAGTCTAACCTAAACCTCGGACACATAAACAATGGGGTGGGATAGGACTATAACATTGCCCCAAATATGGCCATGACCATATTGGGTAATGATGTCACCACTATCTCCGCCCATTCCATTATATTGTATTATCCCCACCCATTCCATTACATTGTACTATCCCCGCCCATTCCATTATATTGTACTAACCCAACCCATTCCTTTATATTGTGTTATCCCCGCCCATACCATTACATTGTACTATCCCCACTTATTCCATTACATTGTACTATCCCCACCCATTCCATTAATTGTACTATCCCCGCCCATTCCATTATATAGTATTATCCCCACCCATTCCATTATATAGTATTATCCCCACCCATTCCATTATATAGTATTATCCCCACCCATTCCATTATATAGTATTATCCCCACCCATTCCATTAATTGTACTATCCCCGCCCATTCCATTATATTATACTATCCCCGCCCATTCCATTACATTGTACTATCCCCCCCATTCCATAACATTGTACTATCCCCACCCATTCCATAACATTGTACTATCCCCGCCTATTCCATCACATTGTACTATCCCCGCCCATTCCATTACATTGTACTATCCCCGCCTATTCCATTATATTATACTATCCCTGCCCATTCCATTACATTGTACTATCCCCGCCTATTCCATCACATTGTACTATCCCCACCCATTCCATTATATCATACTATCCCCGCCCATTCCATTAAATTGTATTATCCCCGCCCATTCCATTACATTGTACTATCCCCGCCCATTCCATTATATCATACTATCCCCGCCCATTCCATTATATCATACTATCCCCGCCCATTCCATTATATCATACTATCGCCGCCCATTCCATTATATTGTATTATCCCCACCCATTCCATTACATTGTACTATCCCCGCCCATTCCATTATATTGTATTATCCCTGCCCATTCCATTACATTGTACTATCCCCGCCCATTCCATTATATCATACTATCCCCGCCCATTCCATTATATCATACTATCCCCGCCCATTCCATTATATCATACTATCCCCGCCCATTCCATTATATTGTATTATCCCCACCCATTCCATTACATTGTACTATCCCCGCCCATTCCATTATATTGTATTATCCCCACCAATTCCATCACATTGTACTATCCCCGCCCCTTCCATTATATTGTATTATCCCCACCAATTCCATCACATTGTACTATCCCCGCCCCTTCCATTCCACTGTACTATCCCCACCCATTCCATTACATTGTGCTATCCCCCCCATTCCATAACATTGCACTATCTCCGCCCATTCCATTATATTGTACTATCCCCCCCCCCATTCCATAACATTGTACTATCCCCGCCCATTCCAAATTCTTATTAAAAATGGTGAGAGAGGCTGCACTACTACTGTCTTGAAAACCACAAACCCCTTTATACTCAGGTAAGATGTGCTCACTACATGACAATATATTATATATATATATATATATATATATATATATATATACACACACACACACTATATTTCCAAAAGTATTGGGACACATGAACTTTCATGGCATCCCAGTCTTAATCCGTAGAGTTCAGTAATGCTTACCCCCTGATGAAGACACTTTATGAGTAGAAATGCGTTGGAGTTCAACCATTGACAGATTGATATTGAAGATATCTCCAAGTGGTGGAGTCTATATACACTATATTGTCAAAAGTATTGGGACACCTGCCCTTACACGTACATGAACTTTCATGGCATCCCAGTCTTAGTCCTTAGAGTTCAATATTGCTTACCCCCTGATGAAGACACTTTATGAGTAGAAAGGCGTTGGAGTCCAACCATTGACAGATTGATATATTGATATAACTTTCATGGCATCCCAGTCTTAGTCCATAGAGTTCAATATTGAGTTTGCCCACCCTTTGCAGCTATAACAGCTTCAACTCTTCTGGGAAGGCCACCCACAAGGTTTAGCAGTGTGTCTATGGGAATGTTTGAATATTCTTTCAAAAGGTCATTTGTGAGGTCAGGCACTGATGTTGGACGAGAAGGCCTGGCTTGCGGTCTCCGCTCTAATTCATCCCAAAGGTGTTCTATGGGGTTGAGGCACAAACCCCTTCTCCCAACAGAGTTCACTGTGTGTAAATAGCCTCCTCTCATCGGCAGATCACAGTGTAGACTACGCCTTAAATACAGATTCCCCATTCCTAAGGGTGGGAGCCGGGAACCAATCCGGCACCAATACTGCTGATGAGAGGAGGGTCCTTAGACTCGTCTGTTGGGAGAAGGGGGTTTGTGCTCAAGGCATATTTCATTCAGAGATCTGGTGAGTTCAATATGTACAGAGAACATTGTCCCCGCCCTAACCCGAGTGATGAGGATGATCTCGGAGTGGCATGGTTTGTAGTTTCGGAATTATTGGAAAGTGTTTCTCATTGAATATGCCTGCTTAGCGCTGATAATGCTTTTGTCTCTTTTGGGAAGTTATGAGGTATCTCGGCCAATGGACAGGGGTCTTCTTGGATCCCTTGGCCTGCTGGCAGAGCCTATATATTTGGATGGAGTCTGGTGATCTCTGTTCTGTGACACCTGGACGGCTGTCTGGGTGGACGTGTGTCGTATTGCCCGGCTGCTAGGTCAGAGATGGGGCCTATCCAGGACACATTTGGCTGCTAGGCTGTCTTAGGGCCTATCCAGAAGCAAGAGAGCAGCGCAGGGTTGGGACTGCAGCATGCAGTCCAACCAGAAGTGCCGGTTCTGCCGGCTGGAGAACCTGTCATGGTCAGAGGTAGAGGAGAAGCTGTCACCAGTAAGGGACCATCCGCCTAATTATCAGGGACCACAGTGAGTAACTGAAGCAAGTACCGGAGCAGTATTCTTACCAACTGGAGACGATGAAGAATCGGGAAACTTCAGTGGATATCCAGCCAGGGACCCAACCAGTGAAGGTGACGCTTGCAGAGCAACCTTGTGAGTAGGGATGAGCTTTGTGTTTGAGTCGAACGCCGGCTGTTCGCCCGTTCGGCGAAGCCAGAACTCTGTGGGCCGTTCGCGCCAAATTCGTGTGGCGCTCACGGCCCACAATGCACTGCGCCATCGCAGTGCATTGCTGGCTTATGATTGGCCAAGCATGCACTGTGACCCCGAATGCAACATATGTCTCAAGCGTATCTCGCGTGGCCAAAACATCAGCCGTTTGGGCACCACATGCTTGACCAGACATATGTTGACCTGCCATGCAGCTCATTGGCAAGCATACCTCAAAGACCCACACCAAAGAACAAAGCGGACCTCTCCTTGCTCCCCATCAGCTGGGATCTCCAACCCCACTACACCTTCAGTCCTCTCTGAAACCTGCTCTGAGAGGAATGAAGGTGTAGAATTAGGTGTGTCACAGCCAAGTGCTTCCGGAAACTCTGCTAGCTGTACACCCACGTCCGATTATAGCAGGCAAATGTCCCTGCCCCAGCTGCTGGACCATCGAAAGAAGTTCACTCCCAGCCATCCACATGCCCAGCAGTTGAATGCTAGCTTGGCTAAATTTCTAGCACTTCAACTGCTGCCTTTTCAGTTGGTAGACTCGACCCCCTTCCGTGAGTTTGTACAATGTGCGGTTCCTCCGTGGCAGGTCCCCAAACGCCACTTTTTCTCACAAAAGGTGATTCCGGCTCTCTACCGGCATGTGGAAGGCAATGTCCTTACCTCGCTGGACAGGGCGGTCAGCGGTAAGGTGCATATTACCGCTGACTCATGGGCCAGCAGGCATGGAGAGGGACGTTACCTGTGTTTCACGGCCCATTGGGTCACTCTTCTGGCAGCTGGGAAGGATGCAGGACAAGTTGCAGTAGTGTTGGAGGTTGTTCCGCCACCACGCCTCCAAAATGCTACTATTGGTTGTGACACACCTCTCTCCTCCACCCCCTCCTCTTCTTCTTCCTCCATGGCCTCTTCCAGTGCTCTGTCCTCAGAACCAGCAGTGCTCCGTAGGCGTTCCAGGGGCTACGCAAGTACGCAGACAAAACAATGCCATGCCGTGCTTGCGCTGGTTTGTTTGGGGGACAGGAGCCACACTGGGGCAGATATTTTGTCAGCTCTGCAGGGGCAGGCTGAGAGGTGGTTGACGCCACGCCAGCTTAAGCCAGGATTGGTGGTTTGCGACAATGACACCAAACTCCTCTCCGCCCTCCGACAGGGACAACTGACCCATGTGCCCTGTGTGGCTCACGTCCTTAACCTGGTGGTGCAGCCGTTCTTGTGCAGGTACCCCGGCTTACAGGATGTCCTGAAGCAGGCCAGGAAAGTCTGTGTGCATTTCCACCGATCATTTAATGCCTGTGCTCGGCTGGCTGAGCTCCAAAATGAGTTGAACCTGCTCAAGAACCGCCTTATATGTGACATGCCCACCAGGTGGAACTCAACGTTGGCCATGCTGCAGCGGCTACACATGCAGCAGAGGGCCATCAATGAGTACCTGTGTGACTACGGCACCAGGAAAGGGTCAGGGGAGCTCGGTTTTTTCTCACCATGCCAGTGGGGCATAATCAGGGATGCATGCACTGTCCTGTCACCGTTTGAGGAGGCCACAAGGATGGTGAGCAGTGACAGTGCATGCATCAGTGACACTGTACCTCTTGTCCACCTCTTGGAGCATACGCTGCGTGGAATAATGGACAGGGCACTTGAGGCAGAACAGAGGTAGGAAGAGGAGGACTTCCTTGCCTCTCAGGCCCCCTTTATCCAGGCAGTGTTCCTGCTGTCCCACCCATCACCCAGGAAGAGGACGAGGAGGAGGAGGAGGAGGAGGAGGAGGAGGAGGAGGATTGTGTCAGCATGGAGGTGGAGGCTGGCACTCAGCATCAGCAGCAGCAGCAGTCTTGTAGGGATGATTTACAGTCCCAAGAAACCCGTGGACTTGTAAGTGGCTGGGAGGAGGTAGCTGTGGATCATGTTGTCCTTAGTGACCCAGAGGACTCTGGACCGAATGCCTCAGCTAACCTACACTGCATGGCCTCCCTGATCCTGCAAAGCCTGCGGAAGGATCCTCGTATTCTTCGGATCAAGGAGAGGGACCATTACTGACTGGCCACTCTCCTTGATCCACGGTACAAGGGTAAGGTTGCGGACCTTATCTTGCCGTCGCAGAGGGAGCAGAGGATGAGACATCTCCGGGAAGCCTTGCAGAAAGGTCTGTGCAACGCATTCCCAGAGACTGGGAGGTTACAAATTCCTGGTCCTGGACAACGTGTTGCTGAGGCATCGGTCAGAAGGAGCGGTGGAGAAGGTGGCCGTCTGACCGATGCGTTCAGACAATTTTTTAGTCCGCAGCCCCAAGGTATGATCCGTTCCAGCAACCACCGCCAGCGTCTGATTTACATGGTGCAGGAATACCTAGGGGCAAGGTCAGACTTGGAAACGTTTCCCACCAAAAATCCTCTGGCTTACTGGGTCTTGAGGATGGATCACTGGCCAGAGCTTGCACAGTATGCAATTGAGCTACTGGCCTGTGCTGCATCCAGCGTTCTTTCGGAATGCACCTTCAGTGCTGCTGGTGGCTTTGTTACCGATCACAGGGTGCGCCTGTCCACCGACTCGGTTGATCGACTGACCTTCATGAAGATGAATCAGTCTTGGATCACCCACAGCTACCAAGCACCTGAAGCTGATGTAACCAAATATTTTTTTTTTTAAATATCACATCCCTTCAAGACTGCCTATGCTGATGCTGAGTGACTGTCCTGTTATGTTGATTGTCTATCCTCTTCCTCATCCACTGATATCTTGGAAGAACATTTTTGGTTCTGAGTGATGCCACCAGCCCAATTTTTCTGCCCCTGTTTAACAGGGGCATTTAATTACAATTTTTGATGCAATGCTTTGCAGCAGGGCACATTCCTGCACTACAACTAGAGTATATGGGAGAGGTTGCAGTGTCGTGGCACCAGCACCAGTGCCTAAGGCCCAATTTTTCAGCCCCTGTTTAGCAGGGGAGTTTAATTACAATTTTTGAAGCAATGCTTTGCAGCAGGGCTCATTCCTGCACTACAACTAGAGTATATGGGAGAGGTTGCAGTGTTGTGGCACCAGCACCAATGCCTAAGGCCCAATTTTTAAGCCCCTGTTTAACAGGGGCATGTAATTACACATTTTGATGCAATGCTTTGCAGCAGGGCTCATTCTTGCACTACAACTAGAGTATATGGGAGAGGTTGCAGTGTCGTGGCACCAGCACCAGTGCCTAAGGCCCAATTTTTCAGCCCCTGTTTAGCAGGGGAGTTTAATTACAATTCTTGATATAATATTTCACAGCAGGGCCTGTTCCTGTGCCCACCGAGAGTAACTGTGAGGACTTATAGTGTTGTGGCACCAGCACCACAACCACCAAAGGCCCAATTTTTCTACCACTGTTCAACAATGGCATGTAATTACAATTCTTGATATAATCGTTCACAGCAGGGCGCTCCAGCGCCCACCAAGAGTCACTTTGAGGGCTTACAATGTTGTGGCAACACCAACACCTTGTTCCGCCATTTCTGCAGAGCATATAGGGCAGGCCCCTACTTTCAAACGTCCAACTTACAAACGTCTCCAATTTGCAAACGGAAGGAGGCAACAGGAAGTGAGATGAAAAAAGACGGACAGCAAAACAAATTATACAGGGGTGATAACCCTTCCCTATGTTTTCCAAAAAGCTTAAAAATAGATTTTTTGACTGGAGCTACACATTAAAAATGTACCAGTTCAAAATTACAAACAGATTCTACTTAACACAACAAACCTACACAGTTCCTGTCTTGTTTGCACCGCCTGTATACTGCTGTTCTGAGTATATAGGGCCTGGGGGCCCCACGTCTTTCCTTTTTTTAATATGGGTACGGGGTTCCCCTTAATATCCGTACAAAACCCAAAGGGGCTGGTAATGGGCAGGGAGGGCTACCCATGCCATTTTTCTCAATGATTTTCATCCATATTGCCGGAACCAGATATTACATTAAAACCGCAAGCAGTTTTAAATGACTTTTTTTCCGTTAGATGTCATTTTGTGCAGGGACTGTTCTAAACACGGCAAACATGTGGCACTTCACAGGTATACTATAGACACCCCTCAGGCATGATATTTAAAGGAATATTTCACTTTTTTTTTCACTTTTATCGTCATTAAAATCAGTGCTCCCGAAAAAATGGCTGTTTTTCAAAACATTTTAGGCATTGACCCATGTCCCCCGGGGCAGGAGCCAGGTCCCCAAACCCTTTTTAGGACAATATCTTGCATATTAGCCATTAAAATTAGCACTTTTTATTTCAAACGTTCGAGTCACATAGACTTCAATGGGATTCTAAAGTTCGCACAAATTTGCGGTCAGTTCGAAAGTTCTGGCGCGAACCGAAATGGGGGGGTGTTCGGCTCATCCCTACTTGTGAGCAGTGATGGACGAACTTCCGATGGGACGTTTCGCGAACGCGGACCGCGAACGCGGCCGATAGTTCGCGAACCAGAACGTTCGCGGCAGGCCCCATTGACTTCAATGGGAGGCGAACTTCGTAAACCTACAGGTCAAATTTGCAGCCACAAAATAATTACTAGCTGTGCAAACATAGTCCCACCACATGGCCAATGGCATAACACATGTATGAGGTGAATTTGGGATCGACAACTACAAGCATTCTTTTTTTATATGGGAAATTGTTGTGACAATTTAGGACTGTGGAGCGCATGAGGGCAATGGAGGAGAGGGAAGGTCAGGGACCAGGGTAGGCAAAGAAGAGGGTGCAGGAGATGATCACCAGCAGCGTGACATACAGCAATGACACCTGCACCGTGATAGAGTCATCTGACACCAGCACCGTGATAGAGAGCACTGACATCAGCAGCGTGACATACAGCAATGACACCTGCACCGTGATAGAGAGCACTGACATAAGCAGCGTGACATAAAGCACTAACACCAGCACCGTGATATACAGCACTGACAGCAGCACCGTGATAGAGAGCACTGACATCAGCAGCGTGACATAAATCACTAACACCAGCACCGTGATATACAGCACTGACAGCAGCAACGTGATAGAGAGCACTGACATCAGCAGCGTGACATAAAGCACTAACACCAGCACCGTGAAATACAGCACTGACAGCAGCACCATGATAGAGAGCACTGACATCAGCAGCGTGACATACAGCAATGACACCTGCACCGTCAAAGAGTGATCTGACAACAGCACCGTGATAGAGAGCACTGACATCAGCAGCGTGACATAAAGCACTAACACCAGCACCGTGATATACAGCACTGACAGCAGCACCGTGATAGAGAGCACTGACATCAGCAGCGTGACATAAAGCACTGACATTTGCACCGTAAGCAGCCCCAGGAGGAAGTCAGCATAGCACAGGGATGGTGGGAGCCCCTCATAATGAGCATAGCACAGGGATGGTGGGTGCCCCTCATAATGAGCATAGCACAGGGATGGTGGGAGCCCCTCATAATGAGCATATCACAGGGATGGTGTGAGCCCCTCATAATAAGCAGCCCCAGGAGGATGTCAGCATAGCACAGGGATGGTGGGAGCCCCTCATAATAAGCAGCCCCAGGAGGAAGTCAGCACAGCACAGGGATGGTGGGAGCCCCTCATAATGAGCATAGCACAGGGATGGTGGGAGCCCCTCATAATATGCACAGCAGAGGTTCAGCCCCAGGGGGATGTCAGCACAGCACAGGGATGGTGGCAGCCCCTCATAATAAGCAGCCCCAGTAGAAATATGACACCGCTCAACCTCTTCAAAGAGGAGGGTACGGGCATATAGTACGGTGTGCTTTTTTTGGACAAGGAAGTGAGCCAAATGAAGAAAGAAGTTCTCTGTGCTCGATTAAAAAAATTGTTTATAGACATATACATGGTCTACTGGTCACATGTGTTGAATTCCTCCGAGATCCATGCCTCATTCATTTTTAGAAATGTGAGGTAGTTAACGCTGTCGTGAGCTAGGCGAGTACGCTTATCGGTCACGATCCCCCCTGCTGCGCTGAACGTCCTTTCGGACAGGACACTGGATGAGGGGCAAGCCAACAGTTCGATTGCAAATTGGGCAAGCTCTGGCCAGAGATCAAGACTGCCCACCCTGTAGTCCAGGGGTTCATCACTCCTCAGAGCGTCCACATCGGCCGTTAACCCGATGTAGTCGGACACCTGACGGTCTAGGCGTTCCCTGATGCTGGATCCGGATGACACCTGTCGATGGGTCGGCTGAAAGAATGACCTCATATCCGAAGTCACCAACACATCTTCAAACCGGCCTCTTCTTGCAGGCGCTGTTGGATTGGTACCTGCAACTCCTTCTCTGGGAGTGGGAATTGCTCCTCTGCCAGCACACGCAAAGGCAGAATGCAGCATTTCTCAAAGCAAGGCCTGGAAGTGCTCCTTTCTGCCAGCCCTCTGTGACGGCAGTAACATTTCCGCCATTCTATGTTTGTACCGGGGGTCTAAGTACGTTGCCACCCAGTACTGGTCCTTGACCCTTATGCTTTTTATACGGGGGTCCCTATTAAAACACTGGAGCCTGAAGGCCCCCATTTGCACTAAAGTGAAAGTGGCGTGGTGGCCTGGCTCCTGCTCATCATCCAGGATAATGTCGTCCTCCTCGTTCTCCTCTCCCCATCCACGCACAACAACAGGGATCCCAGAAAGGTTTAAAGCATGCTCTTCTTGCTCCTCCTCATCCACCCCGGCACCATCCTCCTCTGACTCCTCTTCAGACTCCTGTTGTTGACTTGTCTCAGATAGAGTAGCCCCCCCTGGGAATTCATCCAGCATTGCGGCTTCCTCATCTTCCCGCTCCTGCTCCTCCACAGCTTGATCAATGACACGACGCAATGCACGCTCCATAAAGAAGGCATAAGGTACCATGTCACTGATGGCACCATGGCTGCGACTGACCAGTTTGGTGATCTCCTCAAATGGGCGCAGAAGTCTGCATGCGTCGCGCATGAGCAGCCACTGGTGCGGTGAAAAAAAAATGGCCATGTAACATCTTCTGAAATGGGCCGAGATTTTCCTTGCCTGCCGCAAGATGTCCTGGACCCCAGGGTATTTGACAAGGAATCGCTGCATGACCAAGTTTAAGACGTGTGCCATGCATGGCACGTGCGTGATTTTGCCCTGTTTCAATGCCCTGTTTCAATGCGCTAAGCAGATTGGCACCGTTGTCACACACCACTTTACCAACTGTGAAATTGAGCGGTGTTAGCCACTGATCTGCCTGTGAACGCAAAGCTGAAAGGAGTGCTGGGCCAGTGTGGCTCTTGGCTTCCAGGCACAACAGACGCAGCACGGCATGGCAACGTCTCACCTGGCATGTCGAATAGCTTCTGGGGAGCTTGGGCGGCGCAGCGGAAGAGACGCTAGCAGCAGAAAAGGAGGAGTCAGCTGAGGAGGAGAGGGAGGAGGATGGAGTAGGAGGAGGAGGAGAAGAAGAGTCAGGCCTAAATGCAATCTGTGGCGGTAAAACCAAATCTACACGGGTGCCATGGGTTACATGCTTGACGGCCGTCACAAGGTTCCCCCAGTGGGCAGTAAAAGTGATATACCTTCCCTGCCCGTGTTTGCTAGACCACGTGTCTGTGGTCAGATGTTTCTTGGCACCGACACTGTGTGCCAGAGATACATTCACTTGCCGCTGAACATGGCCATATAGCTCTGGGATGCCCTTCTGTGAGAAATACTTCCTTCCTGGGACCTTCCATTGTGGTGTTCCAATGGCCACTAATTTGCGAAAGGCCTCCGAGTCCACCAGTTTACATGGCAGTAGTTGGCAGGCTATGAGTTCTGATAAGCCAGCCGTCAACCGTTGGTCAAGAGGGTTATCCGGCGTCATCATTTTTTTACGCTCGAACATTAGGCCCACGGAAGCCTGCCTTTTTGCAGAAAAACGTGAGCTTGGCGTGATGGAAGGTGGAGTGGAGGACAATTGTGAGGAGAGAGGAGAAGGAGAAGTAGAAGACGAGGCTGGACGGTAAGAGCCTGCAGTGTGGTTTTGTGTGTTCCGTTGCTCCCACTGGGCTCGGTGATGGCTGCTCATGTGCCTTCTTAAGGCGGTCGTCCCTAGGTGAGTATTGGGCTTACCGCGACTAATGCGTTGACTGCAAAGATTGCAGATGGCAACGCTATTGTCAGCAGCGGACACGTTAAAAAAAGCCCACACTGCGGAGCCATGTGCCGGTGTCCTGGGAGCGCCAGATGTGACCGTACATGGTCGATGACTCGCTCCTGATACATTTGCAGTCTGCTTTGTCCCTCCTGTGCAATGTAAGTTATTCCTGCTTCTCCTCCCTATCTGCTGGTCCATATCTCCCTCTGAACTCCCCTCCTCTTCCTCTCTTGTGGGCACCCACGTGACATCACTAGACACGTCATCATCGACGTCACCTTCCCCACCGCTATAAGTAGAGATCTCGGAGTAGGCAGCAACATCGGGGACCAACCTCCTCCTTGGGCTGATCTGGGTACTGTCGTCAGACTGCTGAGTGGCGGTTGTTGCTACCTCCTCTTCCTGATCCAATACCAAGAGTGGCTGCGCATCAGAAATGTCTTCATATGGATCGGAAAATAATTCCTGTGACTCAAGTGGAAGGTATGTGGTGGTGTTGTTGGTGGTAGTGTCTTTGGGGGTGCACATAGCAGAGAGTGAAGAAGAGGGTGCAGATCGAGAGGATGAGGAGGGTGCAGAAGAGTAAGGCTGACTGAGCCACTCAACCAAGTCTGGTGCGTCCTTTAAAGTAATTGAACGCACCTTCTGCAACTTCCCACTTTGGCTCAAGCCTGTTGCTCCTGCCCTACCCCTACCACCCCTGCGGAAGGGCCTGCCTCTTCCTCTGCCTGTCATTTTTTAAATGACCCTGTGACAAAACTCTCAGTCCCTATACCGATGAAGGACTGCTGCAGTATAGGGCAGTGGTCAGCAGTAGTGCACCTCAACCCTATGTATTGTGGACCTATACCAGTCCTTATAGAATGGCAGACTGTACCTCACTCAACCCTATGTACTGTAGTACCCTGTACCTTACCAGTCCTTATAAGGACCTTTGTGGAACAAGTAGGTTGTGAATGATTAGCAGACTGTACGTCAGTCCCTATACTGATAAAGGACTGCTGCAGTATAGGGCAGCGGTCAGCAGTAGTGCACCTCAACCCTATGTATTGTGGACCTATACCAGTCCTTATAGAATAGCAGACTGTACCTCACTCAACCCTATGTACTATAGCACCCTACAC
Organism: Lithobates pipiens; assembly: GCF_037356315.1. Taxonomy (NCBI): domain Eukaryota; kingdom Metazoa; phylum Chordata; class Amphibia; order Anura; family Ranidae; genus Lithobates; species Lithobates pipiens. The sequence continues at coordinate 650,700,258 of NW_027507758.1, forward strand.
CAGGTTATTACCAGTCCTTATAAAGGACCTTTGTGGAACAAGTGAGTTGTGAATGATTAGCAGACTGCAGCAGAAGGGCAGCAGTCAAGTATAATATTCTTTCTATATTTGGAAGAAAGAATATTATACGTGTACAAGCCTATTACCGTACCACTGATACCAGTCCTGAAAAGAACCTTTGTGGACCTAATATAGTAACAGCTACTGATTAAACTGACCCTCACTGCCTGACACACTGCTTCCTACTTGTCCCTATATAAACTGACAAAACAGAGGCTACTGGAACAATAACTGGAATATCACTTTTGTGGACCTGATAGTAACAGCTAATGATGATGATCATGACTAAACTGACTGTCCCTACAGCAGACACACCGTCCTGTCCCTTTCTCTAAACTGACAAAAGACACTCAGGCTGCTGTAACAATCAGTAGCACAGCAAACCTATATACACCTAACACCTATACCAGTCCTGAAAAGAACTTTTGTGTACCAAATAGCTAGCGATTTGGGTCACTGCAATCTCTCCCTGCTCCACACAGCAACCTCTCCCTATAGTGACAGAAGAAAGAATGTAAAATGGCGGCCGGATCGGGTGTATTTATAGGTTAGGGGGAATGTCCAAGTATCCATGTGCTGTAATGTCTCAGTTGGCTGTCCTGTACCCCATGATGGATGTGTCATCAGGTCAAAGTTCTTTTACACAGTAAACACGGAAGTCCGCCGGGCGAACGGCGGCAATAGTCCCGCCGATCGGGCGAATCGCGAACAGCCGAAATTCGCCGCGAAACGACCGCCGGGCGAACCGTTCGGCCATCACTACTTGTGAGTCAAGCCAGTGGGGTGAAGCTTGAGAGGTATCTTGAGTGCCAAGCTAGGGACCGAGCAGAGAAGCAGGGGTGACACTTGAGGGAGATACCACCACAAACATTGGAGGAGCTCAAGGTATTCAGTGGCAGTGAATCAGCAGGTCTAGTGAGAGAGACTGGGAGCTCAGTGGGCCAAAGAACTACAAGGAGTGATTGTAGTGAAAGTGAAGGAACTGTTGAGCCTTGTGTTAGGAACTGTTAAAGGTTACCATAGGAGACAGCATTCCTACACATGCAGATGTGGCGTCTTGCTGGATGCCTTTTCCTGCATGGCTGTCCTCCTATTGAAGTCTTGGAGTCTGCCAATTGCACTTGCAACTACCTAAGGTTGTCCTGGCCCTAACCCTCTCTCCCCCATAAAAGTTTGTTAAGAGAAATAAATGTTCCTTTGCATTCAAGAAGTGTCTGGCACCCAATAATCTAACTAGTCCACACCCACTGTGCCTCACAACCCACCATATACAGAAGGATGTCAGCTATCCCTGGCCCTGGAGGCTCTCATTAGATGAAAGGAGGCCTGGGACCTTGCTACAGATATATATATATATATATATATATATATACATACAGTATCTCACAGAGGTGAGTACACCCCTCATATTTTTTGGAACCATGTCCTGTGGTCTGATGAGACCAAGATAAACTTATTTGGTTCAGATGGTGGCAACCAGGTGAGGAGGACAAAGACAAGTGTGTCTTGTCTACAGTCAAGCATGGTGGTGGGAGTGTCATGGTCTGGGGCTGCATGAGTACTTCCGGCACTGGGGGGGCTACAGATCATTGAGGGAACCATGAATGCCAACATGTACTGTGACAGAGCATGATCCCCTCCCTTCAGAGACTGGGCTGCAGGGCAGTATTCCAACATGATAACAACCCCAAACACACCTCCAAGACCACCACTGCCTTGCTAAAGAAGCTGAGGGTAAAGGTGATGGACTGG